>NW_028173501.1:0-10000 GCF_963971535.1 Notolepis coatsorum
GAGGTGCAATGAGGTGCAATAAGGAAAGATTGATGTGCAATTTCCTTACCAATAATATAATATAAAGTGTAAAGTGTGTTAGTGTCTAAAGTGGTAAAGTGGGTGCTACAGTGTGTTGTTTATTTAAAAGTGAGTTTGTGCATGTGGATGTGTGTGCTGTGGGTGTATTGATGGTTTGTTATTGTTATTGTTCATTGTTCATCCTGATGGCCTGGGGATAGAAGCTCCTTCTGAGTCTCTCTGTGCTTGCCATGAGACTCCAGTATCGCTTGCCTGACCGCAGCAGTTCAAAGAGGCAGTTGTTTGGGTGGCTGGAGTCTTTGATTATTCTCTTAGCCTTACCCATGCACCGCTTGTTGTAAATATCTGGAGATTGGGAAGCCCACCTCCAATTGTGCGTTCGGCTGAACGGGCCACTCTCTGTAGTCTGCTACGGTCTTGTGCAGTGCTATTCCCAAACCAGGAGGTGATATTGCCAGTCAGGATGCTCTCTATTGTGCATGAGTAGAAGTTCTTGAGGATCTTCTGACTCACGTTGAACTTCCTTAAGCACCTAAGGAAGTAGAGGCGTTGCCGTGCCTTCTTGATAACACTGTCAATGTGTGTGGTCCATGTCAAGTCCTCAGATATGTCGACTCCGAGGTACTTAAAACTGTTCACTCTCTCAACCGGTGCCCCGTCGATGCTGAGGGGGCTGTAGTCCCTGACCCCCGACCAGCTAAAGTCCACAATCATCTCTTTTGTTTTGCTGACGTTCAGGGAGAGGCTGTTCTCTTGATACCATCACGCTAGAACCTTTACCTCTTCCAGGTAGGCCCTCTCATCGTTTGCAGAGATCAGGCCCACCACTACTGTGTCGTCAGCAAATTTGCTGTGCCACACAGTCATGTGTGTACAGGGGTAGAGGGGACTCAGAACACAGCCCTGGGGGGCCCCTATGTTGAGAGTGATAGTCTTAGTCTTTCTCTGTTCTGCATCCCCTTAAGACATGCATGACATATAGAATATATATATATATATATATATATATCTGCGCACCAGACTGTGCTATTAAACCAGGAAGTGCAGCACTGTTGATAAGGCTGTCAGCAGTAGAGCCACTACTACTTGCCCTGCGCTGCAACACAACAAGAGTGAATAAAAGACGCTCATGGACCCGCGGTCTCACGCTGACTGCTCGCTTATGTTGTTCCGTTGGATTCGTTTTGGATTATTTGGGCTCAAAACGTACGTGCTGCATTTTTTTGCAGTAACGGTAACAGCGTTATTAAGATTGGAAGAGTAATCCGTTAGATTACTCGTTACTGAAAAAACTAACGCCGTTAGTAACGCCGTTACTTATAGCGCCGTTATTCCCATCACTGGTAATCAATAATCAGAAACGACTTCCCCCGCCCCCCCCCCCTTTCATGCATTCATGGTGAAACATGATACCGATCATATGCATTTCGATTTTTAACTCTAGCTTGTGTAGGGCTGAAACGCCAATCGATTTAACGTTATTAGCTTAGCGCCCTATATAGCTTTGCAGGAATTACCCCAGACCATTCCGGTATATAGTTCATATTCACAACGCTATAAAACGGGAACGTATTGATGAAAAAAATATTCTTTATGGCATATTGAAGGGAATCTATTGACAATGACAATGGACACATCTATATAAAATATATTTAGCTCTACAAACAACCTCACGCACAGTGAAAACTTATAATGAAAAGCTGGCCTCAAAGTCTAATCCCAATGGCCCCGAATGTGTTAATGAACCCTTTCACTACCAAAGGTTAACCTTCTGTAGTGTGGTAGTGAAAGGTTAACCTTCTGTAGTCTGGTAGTGAAAGGTTAACCTTCTGTAGTGTGGTAGTGAAAGGTTAACCTTCTGTAGTGTGGTAGTGAAAGGTTAACCGTCTGTAGTGTGGTAGTGAAAGGTTAACCTTCTGTAGTGTGGTAGTGAAAGGTTAACCTTCTGTAGTGTGGTAGTGAAAGGTTAACCGTCTGCAGTGTGGTAGTGAAAGGTTAACCTTCTGTAGTGAGGTAGTCAAGTGAAAGGTTAACCTTCTGTAGTGTGGTAGTGAAAGGGTTAACCTTCTGTAGTGTGGTAGTGAAGGGGTTAACACAAGTTACACGTTGTCGCTTTAAGCACATTAATGTGTGTGAGAAGCTTTTATAACTGGGGCTCCCGGAGACCTCAAAGAAAAAGCGTGGGAACCCTGCCAATGGTCATCAGATAGGTCAAGGGTCATTCACCTGTAACATCCAATCAGCTTGCGTGTTCTTAGGTCTGTTAACCAATGAGGTTTGTAGTTGCTGTGGTGTGTCGGTGTAGGAGGTTTCTGGAGGTTCGGTTCTCCAGGAGTGACACTGCTTCTTATACCACACACGCACACACGCACACACACACTCTCACACACGCACATGCACACGCACGCACACACACACTCTCATTTAAACAGTAAAGTGCACACATACAAATTCATACATGCACCTGTAGCAGGGTGGATTATCCCTGCTTCGTGGGAACGGTTGCTGGCAGTCAGGAGGTAGCTGGACACAGCAGAACTCTGTCTGGCTGCACCCTCGTCTTTGGGCCTGGGGCGTCGACTGGAGGCTGGTAGTGTGAGTGGATGGGGCCCGGGATTTACCAACCTGGTCTGGTACTCTGGTCTTCCTTCCCTGTCGCAGGGCGGTCAGCAGTACTCCCCAACACGCTCCCACTCCTCCCAGTCGCTCCTTAGACCCTCCCACACCTCGTGACTGAATTGTAATCAAATACTCTGAGTTCCCCCCGCAAGCAGTACCTTCCCTCAATGACCCTAGAAACCTTACAATGAAAAGGGGAGAGTTGGGTAGGAAGGGGTTAACCATATATATACGTTACCCACACCAAAAGAGTTAATGCAGGGCACAGGAATGGACACGCACACAGAACCCCATTCAAGTCTTTATGTTAATTGTACTGTTCAGTTACAATTATTTAATACTAGTGGCCAATTGGGCTGAAGTCCTACTATAGCCCCTGCTGTTCAACTCAATACCTCATAAACATGTATATTATGCACCCACCTCTGGGTTACTATCAGGGATAATATACTTCACGGTGTTTGACTCACCACCCACGTCTGGGTCTTCACCCTGTATAATACCTCAACAGGCTTTAATTATACGGTCAGAATAATACCTCAAAAGGCTTTAATTATAATGCACCAGGTCTGTAACTTCCCCCCTCAGGGAATGGTTAATTGAATGGGAAAATATTAATACACACACATTGTATCACGCTCAAAGAAAAGGAAATAAAACCAAAAGTGTGGGCCCACAATTACCAAAACAAAAGCCTATGCTAATGCCGGCATGTAATGTAATGTTTGGGGTCTGCAGTAAGCAACGTTAACTTCACCCGCAGGCCGCTCCACACTGTGTAAGGTGCAATAGATCCTGGGCGCCGAAGCCCTAATGTTTACTCTACCAAAATGGCGGCCGCGCCGCTCCACCACCGTCCTGGTGGCAAGATGGCGTCGAACACTCGCGCCGCAGGTGCTAGCAGGCGGAGCTATAGCAGAGAGGCAGTGCTGGCTGAGCTGGTGCTGGGCGACCTCTGCTGGTGGTAAAGAACTCCCCGTGTCCTGCAGGCAGCCTGGAGCAGGTGTGCTGCTGCTCTCCGGTGCAGACAGCTGTTGACGCCCGGGCAGACTGCTTGGAGGTCCCGCACGTCTCTGGCACGCAGACTATACCGTCACTGTAACTAAGTATACCACGAGCAATGCTACTGTGATCCTTAGCCGCACGCTACCTATACCGCTCACTGTAACTAGGTATAACTCGACTGTTAGTGCCTGACTCTGCACTTATTGTTCATATCATAACACTGGTACTGCTAGGATATCGTATCCACTAGCCAGTACTTCCTATCACCCGTCACTGTTCCACGGGGCACTCCGGCATAAAGTCAGCAACGGGGCTATCCAGAGCCCCCCCGTTAGACGTGACTTCTCGTTGTCAAGTTCACTGCCGAAGAGAACGACTTCCGCTGCACTCCTCCCTTTATCATCTCTCAGCTCTCTCCGCCACTCTCTGCCTGCTACTGCCCCCTGCTGGTCCCGCCTGCCAGTCACACGGGGAGACGCACTGTAAAATATGAATCAATACTGTCATTTATGATCCGTATTCACATGCTCTTTGGACGGGGACGTTTGTGTCATTGTTCGTGTGAATCAATGACACTAGTTAGAATGTCTTTGTGTACAAAAAGGGATATAAACACAGTCAGCAGTTCTGAATAATATACCATATTTTCCAGACTGCTACATTTCCCCCCACTTTGAACTTGCTAAGTCCTCTGCAAGTTAACAACAAAACCACGCATGTATGACAACGGTCCTGAGACCAACAGTTTCACACATCGGTCGACAATTACACATTATGCCAACAGTTTTACACACTCCCTCCGGAGTTGGACACACTCCTGAGCACGTAGTCCTGGCGATACCGAGCGGGTAGCCGACCTCTGGTGCTCCTCTGGGGCCGGGTTCGTTCAACCCCCCCTGCGTCTGATTCTGTGCCATATTCCCTTAGACATACAGGTGCACCACTCGTCTCGTTCCCACACACCTTCGCACATGGTCTTGGAAACACCGAGCGAGTGGCTCACCTCTGTCATTCAGCTGGGCCCGGGTTTGCTTAACCCCCCACCAGTCTAACTCCGTGTCAGATTCCTCCGTCTCTGTTGGCGGGTCCTCGGCCACGGCTTCGCCCTCCGAGGCCTCTGAGGGGCCGCTCACAGCGCCCTCCTCGCCCCCGTCTCCGTCGTCTTTGCCGCCCTCGCCGTCCTCGCCTGAGGGGACCAACTCTACCTCTCCTCCCTCGTTCGGCGCTGCTTCAGCTGCTGTTGTAGCGGCGCTGCTGCTACACGCCCTAGGGTGCGGTTCACGAGGGTAAACGAAGGCACCCCCCACGTCTGCTTCGGATGAGCTCCGCGCTCTCATCGGGCTCCTTCGGGAAGCTCTCGTCCGCTCTTCCGGGTCGGAGGCCGGGAAGGGGCAGATCTTGCTCCGATCTCTCTGCACGGTCCTTTCGGGGCCCCCTCTTTCGGGACGAACCGTGAACACTGACGTCCTCTTGACGTTTCCATCGCCGCTCTCGGGGCCCGGCTGGTCGCCGGCCGGCGAGCGTCTGCAGCGGTAGTTGAAGTTGCGGCGGTAGCGGCGCCGACGAGGCCCCTGGTCCGGGCCGTCCTCGCCCCCTTGACCTCCTTCCGACCTGTTCTGTCTCTTGGGTACAGACTCCGGTTCTGACCGCATCGGGATGCGCAGCCGGGCGCCAGCACTTTCGTCTGGCCGGCCGCAGTGGTATCGAATTCTACGGCACACCCCCACACCTCCCCCTCCAGACCATGGTCTGGCGGTCGCCAGGTCGGGCGACCCGCCTGCTGCTGTGTGGGTGGCGTCCTGTACTGGTGGGAGAGGGACCTCACCGCCCGGTACTTCCGCCCGCCGTGATTCTTCCATCGCGCGGGGGCACTCGCGGCCGATATGACCGGGCTGTTGACAGTTGTAGCAGATCAGTCTCCCATCCTCACTCCGGCGGGGTAGTCTGCGCGGGGTAGAGGGCACGTCTCTCCTCCGTCGGCTTCCGGCGAAGCCTCTCTGGGGTGTGTCTCGCTCCTGTTGAAACGCCTGGAAGAGCTGTTCCATGCGCGCGCCCAACCGCTCTTGGCCGGCGAAGAGCTGTCGGATGGACTCCTGTAGCACGGCTATGTCCAGAGGTGGCTCGTGTCTTTTCACGACGACGCCGCGTATCATGCCCCTGTCGGCACCCCTTGTGGGGGGCAGGACCATCTCCTCTTCGGACCAGTCTATCGCCGCCTGCAGTACCTGAGGAAACGGCCGCGTACCGTCCTCCCTCATGTAGTTCCGCATTTCTCTCCTCAGGGCCTCGTCTCTGAGGCCCACCACAAACCGCTCCTGCAGCAGGGCGGTGGCATCGCCGACCAGCGTAGGCGCCCGACGTCGTAGGCGACGGACCCTCTCCTGCAGGTCATAGGCGAACTGGCGTGTGGTCTCGCCGGCGGCCTGTCTTCGATCGAAGAACTCCCCCAGCCGAATGCTGACCAGGACCTTGTCCCCATAGGTTTCTT
Organism: Notolepis coatsorum; assembly: GCF_963971535.1. Taxonomy (NCBI): domain Eukaryota; kingdom Metazoa; phylum Chordata; class Actinopteri; order Aulopiformes; family Paralepididae; genus Notolepis; species Notolepis coatsorum. The sequence goes on from NW_028173501.1 coordinate 6,134, forward strand.
TGAGTATCTTGAACAAGGCTTCCGTGTCGGGGGCGGTTTCCCCCGTCAGGAAGCGTACCGTCTGCTTCGCCTCGCCTTTGAGGTGTAGCTGTACGACCTCCGCTTGTTCCTCCGCGGGCACTCGACTGGCCCGGAGGTGGGTCCTCATCGCCTGGATCCAGTCCTCCACAGGCAGTTCCCCCATCTCTTGTTCACCTCCAAATTCGCTGCACTTCCGCTCTCGTTGGACGTACACCACCGGGAGGGGCGCTGGAGGGAGCTGTTGGATCCCGGCCGGTGCCAAGGCAAGCGGAGCTCGGCGTCCGGCCTGCTCCCGCTGTTCGTGCTGGGTCTTTTCCAGCACCAGCGCCTGTCGGTCCAGGAGGCCCGCGTGTATGTGGGTTCTGTTCGCCAACAGCTCCACCTGTGCGGTCAGTCCCTCCATGCGTTCGGCCTCCTCTTTCTTTACCTCGGCGGCGGCGTCCTCGCCGTCTCGTTGCACCTTTAGGGCCGCCTCAGTGTAGCGCTTCTCTAGGAGTGCCTTGTTGATCAACTCCTTGATCGCTTCGGCTTGCTGCGTCAGTAGTGTCGCCTGAGTCTCACACTGCTCCTGCAGCTGCTCTAACTCCGCCTCCCTCTCCTGCGCGACGTGGGTCTCCCCTTTCTGTATCAAGGTGGCGGCGGCCTGGCCCTCTCGTAGCTCCTGTAGGGCCACCTGAGTGTGGAGGGCCTGGTCAGTCAACTCCTTCATCGCTGCGGCTTGCTGCTTTAGCAGTGCCGCCTGAGTCTGACACTGCTCCTGCAGTTGCTCAAACTTCGCCGCCATCTCTTGCGCGACGTGGGTCTCCCCCTTTGGCATCGTGGGTCTCTCTACGGGTCTCGGTCAAGGGAGTAAGTTAGGATGTTGATCCTGTTCGTGACGCCAAATGTAGCAGGGTGGATTATCCCTGCTTCGTGGGAACGGTTGCTGGCAGTCAGGAGGTAGCTGGACACAGCAGAACTCTGTCTGGCTGCACCCTCGTCTTTGGGCCTGGGGCGTCGACTGGAGGCTGGTAGTGTGAGTGGATGGGGCCCGGGATTTACCAACCTGGTCTGGTACTCTGGTCTTCCTTCCCTGTCGCAGGGCGGTCAGCAGTACTCCCCAACACGCTCCCACTCCTCCCAGTCGCTCCTTAGACCCTCCCACACCTCGTGACTGAATTGTAATCAAATACTCTGAGTTCCCCCCGCAAGCAGTACCTTCCCTCAATGACCCTAGAAACCTTACAATGAAAAGGGGAGAGTTGGGTAGGAAGGGGTTAACCATATATATACGTTACCCACACCAAAAGAGTTAATGCAGGGCACAGGAATGGACACGCACACAGAACCCCATTCAAGTCTTTATGTTAATTGTACTGTTCAGTTACAATTATTTAATACTAGTGGCCAATTGGGCTGAAGTCCTACTATAGCCCCTGCTGTTCAACTCAATACCTCATAAACACGTATATTATGCACCCACCTCTGGGTTACTATCAGGGATAATATACTTCACGGTGTTTGACTCACCACCCACGTCTGGGTCTTCACCCTGTATAATACCTCAACAGGCTTTAATTATACGGTCAGAATAATACCTCAAAAGGCTTTAATTATAATGCACCAGGTCTGTAACTTCCCCCCTCAGGGAATGGTTAATTGAATGGGAAAATATTAATACACACACATTGTATCACGCTCAAAGAAAAGGAAATAAAACCAAAAGTGTGGGCCCACAATTACCAAAACAAAAGCCTATGCTAATGCCGGCATGTAATGTAATGTTTGGGGTCTGCAGTAAGCAACGTTAACTTCACCCGCAGGCCGCTCCACACTGTGTAAGGTGCAATAGATCCTGGGCGCCGAAGCCCTAATGTTTACTCTACCAAAATGGCGGCCGCGCCGCTCCACCACCGTCCTGGTGGCAAGATGGCGTCGAACACTCGCGCCGCAGGTGCTAGCAGGCGGAGCTATAGCAGAGAGGCAGTGCTGGCTGAGCTGGTGCTGGGCGACCTCTGCTGGTGGTAAAGAACTCCCCGTGTCCTGCAGGCAGCCTGGAGCAGGTGTGCTGCTGCTCTCCGGTGCAGACAGCTGTTGACGCCCGGGCAGACTGCTTGGAGGTCCCGCACGTCTCTGGCACGCAGACTATAGACTATAACTCGACTGTTAGTGCCTGACTCTGCACTTATTGTTCATATCATAACACTGGTACTGCTAGGATATCGTATCCACTAGCCAGTACTTCCTATCACCCGTCACTGTTCCACGGGGCACTCCGGCATAAAGTCAGCAACGGGGCTATCCAGAGCCCCCCCGTTAGACGTGACTTCTCGTTGTCAAGTTCACTGCCGAAGAGAACGACTTCCGCTGCACTCCTCCCTTTATCATCTCTCAGCTCTCTCCGCCACTCTCTGCCTGCTACTGCCCCCTGCTGGTCCCGCCTGCCAGTCACACGGGGAGACGCACTGTAAAATATGAATCAATACTGTCATTTATGATCCGTATTCACATGCTCTTTGGACGGGGACGTTTGTGTCATTGTTCGTGTGAATCAATGACACTAGTTAGAATGTCTTTGTGTACAAAAAGGGATATAAACACAGTCAGCAGTTCTGAATAATATACCATATTTTCCAGACTGCTACACACCTAAATCCAGCAGAATTTGACATCGTCTTTTGAAAGCGGACACACACATGCACACAGGCGTGCACACGCACACCCCTCAAATCCACCAAATCATGGTCAATAGCATTTACAGCAGTTACGCATGTCTGCGCACACACACACACACGCACGCACACACACACACACGCACACACACAGCGGCACGCGTGCGTCGCTCACTCTCTCGTGGTGTTTTGTTCTGTGTCAGTTCTGTGTCAGTTCTGTGTCAGTGCTTTCTCAGTTTGTGTTTCTTTAATGAAGGGATGAATGTAATAGTTGTTATTCTGCGGTTCCATCGAGCAGCTCAACGCTCCAACACTGCTGCCTTAATCTTTCTATCTGCTCTTCTCATTTAAATAAAGCTTTATTACATTCGGAACCTCTGTCTCGTTGTAGTGCTTCTAGGATGGGAACGGCATGTTTGAATGAGTCAAATTAACAAGCCTTTTGAGGTCATTTTGGGCTCCTTGAATCCCAACCTGAATGGACATTTTATGATTTAGAACGGGGGTTCATTCTCTGAATCTGTTGGTGTCTATCTTAAATATTTAACTTCAAAATTGCTTTGAGGAAAACTAAAGATTTTAAATAAAGTCTGAGAGTCAGAAATATGACCATCAGAATATTGCTTAAAATATTTAAATATGTGATATTGCTGCTCTGGTTCAGCACAGATATGGACAATGTGTTTTTGAGCCCAAATATTTAATTACTTAAATTGTATTACTGATTAATACACACACTATACACAACCTGTAAATTACTGATTAATACACACACTACACACAACCTGTAAATGGCTGATTAATACACACACTACACACAACCTGTAAATTACTGATTAATACACACACTACACACAACCTGTAAATTACTGATTAATACACACACTACACAACCTGTAAATTACTGATTAATACACACACTACACACAACCTGTAAATTACTGATTAACACACACTACACACAACCTGGCAATGGCTGATTAATACACACACTACACACAACCTGTAAATGATTGATTAATACACACACTACACACAACCTGTAAATGGCTGATTAATACACACACTACACTCAACCTGTAAATGATTGATTAATACACACACTACACACAACCTGTAAATGGCTGATTAATACACACACTTCACAAAACCTGTAAATTATTGATTAATACACACACTACACACAACCTGTAAA
>NW_028173501.1:15000-47500 GCF_963971535.1 Notolepis coatsorum
GAAGAGGAGAGAAGAGAAGAGCGGGGAAGAGGAGAGGGGAGAAGAGGAGAGGGGAGAAGAGAAGAGGGGGGAAGAGGAGAGGGGAGAAGAGGAGAGGGGAGAAGAGGGGAGAAGAGGAGAGGGGAGAAGAGAAGAGCGGGGAAGAGAGGGGAGGAGAGGAGAGCGGGGAAGAGGAGAGGGGAAAATAGGAGAGGGGAGAAGAGGGGAGAAGAGGAGAGGGGAGAAGAGGAGAGGGGAGAAGAGGGGAGAAGAGGAGAGGGGAGAAGAGAAGAAGAGGATCTATCTATCTATCTATTTATCTATCTATCTCAGGGGTCTCAAACTCAATTTACCTGGGGGCCGCTGGAGGTAGAGTCTGGGTGAGGCTGGGCCGCATCAAATATTCCACACAAAAAGGGTTTCAAGTATTTTTATTTTTTTTATGGAAATGTATGGTTGAAACATGCAAACGTTCAAACGCACACACACTAATAAGCATTGGAGGCTTTTAACCAGGGCCAGACTGAGGAAATCATTCAGGCCAGGAAATATAGTGCGAAATATAGCCCCAGTCAGGCCACTTTTTAAGCGGGGGGTCCCCCACCAGGAGATTTTGTGTTACAAAGACTTAATTTCCTGCATTCTGGTGGAGGAATTGTTTTATTTGTACCCTTTAAATGCCAGTGTTTGTGATGACATGGCTGGGAAAAAAAATATATATATATATATTGTTTTGGAAATCATCTGGGGGGCCGCAAAATATCATCCAGCGGGCCGCAATTGGCCCGCGGGCCGCGAGTTTGAGACCCCTGACTATCTATTTCACTCTCACACACACTCACTATCTATCTACAGTATCTATCTAAATATTTTGCACACACACACACACACACACACACACACACACACACACACACACACACACACACACACACACATTATTATACACACAACATGTACACAGTATGAGCGTCTCTCGCTCTCTCTCTCTCTCTCTGATTGATTGAAAACTTTATTAACAGATTGCAGAATGGGTACAATACAGTACAGCTCAATACACACAATTGTTAAGGGGATGCAGACCAGAGAAAGACTTTCGTCTTGTTTACATCAGGGTCCCCCATTTTCAATTCATCAGGACATATATGACATACATGACATACAGATAGACAGTACTGCTACATCTATACATTTATGACATACCAGATTTGCAAATACAGTACTGTTTGTGATACAAAAGAGTCAAGAAAAGGGAGTATATACATTTGACATAGAAACTGTACATTGGAGGAGGTTGGGTGGGGTTGTGTGGGGGGGGGGGGTGGGTACATTGGGATATTGACAACCATACTGGGTAATTTACATTGGAGGTGGTTGGGGGGGGGGGGGGACACTGTACAAACAAGCAAAATTGTACATTGGAATATTGACAAAACCATACTAGGTAAATACTGTACATTGGAGGGGTTGGTTAGGACATTTACAGGGGCCAGTTTCGAATTGCAGTCTCCCGTAGGTGTCCCTTGAGAGTGGTTTTGAAAGTGGGTAGTGATTCACATTCCTTTACAGCTTTGGGTAGGGCGTTCCACATTGATGTGGCATAATTGCAAAACGTGTTTAGTCCCTTGTTTGTGCCGAATCTGGGTTTAACATGATTTGTGGAGCTCCCTCTGGTGTTGTGATCGTGGTATTCACTGACCTTTGGGAAGTATTTTGACATGTACATGGGTACCTTGGTCGTGTAGTGTTTGATTGATTGATTGATTGATTGATTGATTGATTGATTGAAAAGTTTATTAACAGATTGCAGAATGGGTACAGTACAGTACAGCTCAATACATACAATTGTTAAGGGGATGCAGACCAGAGAAAGACTTTCGTCTAGTTTACATCAGGTCCCCCATTTTCAATTCATCATTATGACATACATGACATACAGATAGACAGTACTGCTACATCTATACATTTATGACATATCAGATTTGCAAATACAGTACTGTTTGTGATACAAAAAGTGTCAGAAAAAGAGTGTATACATTTGACGTAGAAACTGTATATTGGAGGAGGTTGGGTGGGTGGGGTGGCCGTGGGGTTGGGTGGGTGGGGGCTGTACATTGGAGGTGGGGGGGGGGGGGGGGGGGGGGTTGGGTAGGGGGGGGGGACACTGTACACTGTACATTGGAATACTGACTAAGCCATACTTGGTCATTTACTGTACAACTGGGTTAGGACATTTGTAGGGGCCAGTTTCGAATTGCAGTCTCCCGTAGGTGTTCTTTGAGAGTGTTTTTGAAAGTGGGTAGTGATTCACATTCCTTTACAGCTTTGGGTAGGGCGTTCCACATTGATGTGGCATAATTGCGAAACGTGTTTAGTCCCTTGTTTGAGCCGAATCTGGGTTTAACATGATTTGTGGAGCTCCCTCTGTGTTGTGATCGTGGTATTCACTGACCTTTGGGAAGTATTTTGACATGTACATGGGTACCTTGGTCGCGTAGTGTATCTTGTAGACCAGGCCCATTGCAAGTTGCTGTACTCTGTCGTCTACTCTAAGCCATCCTAGGTTGTCAAAGTGGGCAGGGGTGAGGTGGGTTCTAGGAGTAAGGTCAAGCAGTAGTCTGACCAGTTTGTTTTGAGATGTTTGTAATTTTGTTTTTAGCACCTTTGAGGTGCTTTGGTACCATGAGGTGCAAGCATAGTCATAGTACCCTTGAATGAGTGCTCCTGCCAGAGTCTTCAGGGTATTCTTGTTTACCAGAGAGGAGATCCGGTACAAGAATCGAGTTCGTTGTTGACTTTTTTTATTACATTGGATGCCATTTTGTCACAGGAGAGATTAGCCTCTAGGATGGAACCCAGGTAGGTAATTTCATCTTTCCTTGTGACAATATTGTCACCCACTGTAACTGAGAAGCCGTCGGTCTTGCTGAGTTTGTTATTAGAACCGAAGAGAATGGACTCTGTTTTGCCCATGTGTAATGATAGTTTGTTATCAGCGAGCCATATGCCGATTTTGCCTAGTTCCGAGCTGAGGGTTTTTTCAACCTGTAACTTGTTCTTGTCCATATAGCTCACAGTCAGAGCTGCTCTGTCATTCTCACAGCATTGTCATCACTTCAACGGTTATACCCAGTGTTAAACAAACACACACACACACACACACACACACACACACACACACACACACACCCACACACACACACACACACACACACACACACACACACACACACACACACACACACACACACACACACACACGTCACGCACGCATGCACGCACACACACACACGCGCGCGTGCACACACACACACACTTCCCCACTGTGCATCTTCAGACTCTCTCTCTCTCTTTCTCTCGCTTCATCTCACTCTAATTCATCATCAGCGATCCTTTTAGCTCACGCTAAGTTTACCATACCATACCAAGTCTGTTTTGCCGCCTCTGTGTTTCACTCTCCCAGCAGGGAAGCTCCTTCATAACACTTATCGTCGCCCCCATGTGGCCAAACATGAAACAATAATATTCATGCCAACCAGAGAGAAGGCATTGCTCTAAGCGTTTAACATGGCTATTATGTGCTAATATTTTCCTATTTAACGGCTTATCAAAGGGTCTCACCAGCCCTCTCAGTGGGGGGGCCGGGGGGGGGGGGGGGGGGGTCATTTCCTTCCCATTGGGACAGTATTTTCTGATCAAAGTGTTTACATGAGACATTGCTATTCCTCTCTCCCTCTCTTTGTATGATAATAATATTCTCTCTCTCTCTCTCTCTCTCTCTCTCTCTCTCTCTCTCTCTCTCTCTCTCTCTCTCTCTCTCTCTCTCTCTCTCTCTCTCTCTCTCTCGCTCTCTCAACAATTTTGGTCTAAATTTGACTGAATTATGACTGAAATTGAAAGTTTGTATATCTGACAACATGGTCCTATCTTGTTCTGTTCTAGAGATAACAGGATGTAAAGATTGCAGTGACTAGAAGAAAGAAAAACTAAAACACATGGCAAACCACAGTAAGAGTAGTTATGGTGCTCTGGGAGTGTGTGGGTCAGGGAGGGTGAACCACAGTAAGTGTAGTGATGGTGCTCTGGGAGTGTGTGGGTCAGGGAGGGTGAACCACAGTAAGTGTAGTGATGGTGCTCTGGGAGTGTATGGGTCAGGGAGGGTGAACCACAGTAAGTGTAGTGATGGAGCTCTGGGAGTGTATGGGTCAGGGAGGGTGAACCACAGTAAGAGTAGTGATGGTGCTCTGGGAGTGTGTGGGTCAGGGAGGGTAAACCACAGTAAGTGTAGTGATGGTGCTCTGGGAGTGTGTGGGTCAGGGAGGGTAAACCACAGTAAGTGTAGTGATGGTGCTCTGGGAGTGTGTGGGTCAGGGAGGGTGAACCACAGTAAGTGTAGTGATGGTGCTCTGGGAGTGTGTGGGTCAGGGTAAACCACAGTAAAGGCCCTCCCATAGTCGAGCAGACTGTACACGGAGCAGACTCCCGCGGGCTCAAAGCTGACCCAAAGGGTACTCAAAGCAGACGCAACGCAGAGTCCAAGTGCGAAGCTCCTATTTTCTGATGCGCGGACGTCCGCGGCGCCCACTTGGTGTCAAACAAACTGGCGCGAGGTGTAAACTGGCGCGAGACATGTAGGAAATTGGTCCGCGGAGATCCGCTCGACTATGAAAGCTCAAAGAGTCCAGTCCGTGTACAGTCCGCTCGACTATGGGAGCACCTTCAGTGTAGTTATGGTGCTCTGGGAGTGTATGGGTCAGGGAGGGCAAACCACAGTAAGTGTAGTGATGGAGCTCTGGGAGTGTGTGGGTCAGGGAGGGTAAACCACAGTAAGTGTAGTTATGGAGCTCTGGGAGTGTGTGGGTCAGGGAGGGTAAACCACAGTAAGTGTAGTGATGGTGCTCTGGGAGTGTGTGGGTCAGGGAGGGTGAACCACAGTAAGTGTAGTGATGGTGCTCTGGGAGTGTATGGGTCAGGGAGGGTAAACCACAGTAAGTGTAGTGATGGTGCTCTGGGAGTGTGTGGGTCAGGGAGGGTGAACCACAGTAAGTGTAGTGCAGTGGAGGCTGCTGACCAAATTTTTAGGTGAAGCACAAATTATTATATTATATTATATATTAAATAATATTTTTAAAACATCCCCCACTGTGTGTCAGTGGTCAGTGGACACAGATGAAAACATATTAACATTAGGTGACAGCGGACCTGACCAGATGAAAATATATTAGGTGACAGCGCACCTGACCAGATGAAATCATATTAGGTGACAGCGCACCTGACCAGATGAAATCATATTAGGTGACAGCGCACCTGACCAGATCAAAACATATTAGGTGACAGCACACCTGATCAGATCAAAACATTTTAGGTGACAGCGCACCTGACCAGATCAAAACATATTAGGTGAAGGTGACAAGGAAGCCACAGACTCATACCCCCCCGACACTCAACTAACCGCCTCGGACAGTCCTTCATACCAGTGGCCATCAGGCTCCACAACAGTGGGCAGCGACTGCTGCCAGACATCGACCTAGAACTAATAGGAACCCAAGTAGGACAATAACACTACCTTAGGCATACTGCACCTTATGTGGATACTGTGATACTGTGAATAATGAATAATGTATATTTCAGTTAGTTAGATAGTAAATTATATTGACCTATTTGTTTACACTGCTTGTGTTGTTTTCACTACCTGTACCCCCCCCCCCTTCCCCCATGCTGCTATGATGCCTGAATTTCCCCAAGGGGATCAATAAAGGAATATCTTATCTTATCTTAAAAGGAAAGATGAAATTACCTACCTGGGTTCCATCCTATAGAGGCAACTCTTTCCTGTGACAAAATGGGATCCAATGTAATAAAACTAAGTCAACCAAGGAACTAGATTCCTGTACCGGATCTCCTCTCTGGTAAACAAGAATACCTTGAAGACTCTAACAGGAGCACTCATTCAAGGGTACTACGACTATGCTTGTACCTCATGGTACCAAAGCACCTCAAAGGCACTAAAAACAAGATTACAAACATCAAAAAACAAACTGGTCAGACTACTGCTTGACCTTACTCCTAAAACCCACCTCACCCCTGTCCACTTTGACAACCTAGGATGGCTTAGAGTAGACGACAGAGTATAGCAACTTGCAATGGGCCTGGTCTACAAGATACACTACACCACTAAGATACCCATGTGCATGTCGAAATACTTCCCAAAGGTCAGTGAATACCACGACCACAACACCAGAGGGAGTTCCACAAATCATGTTCAACCCAGATAAAATAATTTAAAAAGTAAAAAAAAAAAAAAAAAAAAAAAAATTATTAAAAGAAAATAGTCATAACTTAGAAATTAGATTGCATAGGTCTATGAATCGATATCGCGATTCTGTTTCGATTAATTGCCCAGCCCTACAGTGTGTACAGTAAGTTAGCTTGGTGATTATCATTGTGATGTAGGCTAAGCTGCCTAGCTACTGTTAGCATACAAGCACTCTAGCCTACTTACTTTTTCATCCACAACGTTTTTTCTGATCCAGATGCATAAATCCACTTCTTCATGTTGCTCAGTTGCTGGTTTATACTTCGGTCCTAATGTTGGCGCAAAGTTTAATTTAGCCTGACTTGTTATAGCTGTACAGCTTACTAACTACTAAACAACAACTTTCTCATAGTCTCAACTTTCACATAGTCAAAATGGGCCCAGCTGCATGTCCGGAGGATAGGTTTAGCTCGGGCCAATCTCAAGTTTCTCAAGTTTCTTTATTAGTTGTCATACAGAAGTACAGAATACTTTTATACAAAATGCTTCTTTATGTTACATTTTGTATAAAAGTATTCTGTACTTCTGTATGACAACTAATAAAGAAACTTGAGAAACTTGAGATTGGCCCGAGCTAAACCTATCCTCCGGACATGCAGCTGGACCCATTTTGACTTTGCAATGCAGAAATCTCTGATTGGATTTGCAAGGCTGCCAATCATATTCAACCTCCGTGTATTGGATGTCAAGGGCTGTCAATCAATCAATCCTCCATTCAATGGCAAGAGTTTAACTGCACAGACCGTGCTTAGATGAAGTTAATAGCCTATTTTGATTCGCTGTTATTTATTATTTATTTAACAATGGGTCACACCTGTGAAGTTTTTGTCGTATATTCCTAAATGAATCTACTATTAATTACAGCACAATGAGGTCGCTAACTGGATGAAGGGAAAGATCACAGTGTGATAGAAACATATGGTCCTCATCTGGACTCCCAAAAATAGCCAGTAGAGAATAAGTTGGTACAGCCAGACAACCAGAAGCTATGGTCCAATATTCATTTAATTGCAGCGTGGGCCGAGAGTGGAATAATGCATTGGTTACATACAGGAAACTTCAAGCATAATACATGATTGTACAAAAGGATTTGATGAGGTAAATCCCAATAGCCCTCACACGTTGGCTCTCTACATCAAAGACAGTATTGCACATACATATTAGTCATGTTATATTATGAAATAAGACCATAGTACTCCTTGTCACCACATGATTAAACCTGGGTCTAAGATAGGCATCTTACTCTAGTTATCACAAACAGTTATTATTCCATATAGTTTACTCACATAGGGACAAAGTAGAAACCATGGTCGGTGGTGGGTGATGGAGGCGCAGACTCAGACCCCCTGGGGAACGGTCGTGGTGTGTCATGAGCTGGCCTGCCTCTCCTCACCAAAACCCACTGTTTTATACCCTGACTTCCCACATAGTTTCCTTGCCTCCACACATGGCGCCCCTCCCCAGATGGTCAGCCCCCCCTGACCTCCCCGCCGGTGTCTTCTTCCAGTTCCCAGCAGCGAGGAGGTCCGACGACCTCAGACCTTTTAACATTCCTTTCTGGGGCTTATTTCTGGGGCTTATCGGTCCCAACATGTCCTTCCTCGTGGGTTGTGGCCCCCTCCTTTTTGGGCTGTGGTTTTGTTTCACCGTTCCCCAACTGTCTTCAAGACTCCTTGTATGTGTCACAAACAGTTTTAGCATGAGGGGGCTTTTATGACCTGCCCCCGGTGTCTCCAACTGTTTTCTTCTAAATACCGTTGAGTTAGTCGTTTTAACATGGGGGGTTTGCCTGCAGGCTCCCCAGAATGTCCTCTGAGAGTCTATGTAATGCCTAAATTACCATCACTACAGATATTTTCAGTTTTCAGGGTTAATCTAACATTTTGATTATGAAATCTCAGTCAAGGGTACCACAATTCCTCCCTTTGACATTTTACTAATGTCATATTACAAGTACCTTGACTTAATTTCTATACATACTAGCCATACAATTTAACATAATAACAAAAATCATAAATATTGAATTTTTCTCAATTTTTCTTCTCAATTTTTTCCATTCTTCTTTCGTACATCTCATCAATTCTGGCCTTCTTATTTTCTTCTTTCCCCACATTTGCCCCTGACTATGTTCCCTCCCGGGAGTCCTGGTGACCCATTCATCCAGATCCCCATTTAACCTATTCTGCCTTAATGAAACAGTGTTTACCACTCTTTCATCAGGCCTTGTTCCTCTGGGCACTTTGAATATGCTAAAAACAATTAAAACAATTTAATCTAAACATTACACATTAAAGTATAATCAATCACAATTAAAAAAAAACACCAATTTCCTTATGTTACAGTATTCTTCTATATGATCTGGGAGGGAAAACATAATTAGTATCACAATCTTTTCATTTTACATTCATTTTCTGAAATAATATCTTCTTTCTGCTAATTTTTTCTTAAGATAGTACAATCACATTTGCATAATCAATCAATTGCTTCCCACCTATCCTCCCCCCTTTTATGACACATATAATGGTCATAATCTTACCACCTCTCGTTTCCACAGCTCAGTCTGGCAGAGGAAAGCAGAATTTCAACGAAAATTATCTTCCACCTACTCTCCTCACTCTGGCCATAACCTCACTATGTGAATGCATCTTTACCTGACCCTGCGTTGTGTAATTTATCCGCCCTTTGCTTGCGTGTCCTACCAAATCAATGTGCACAAGACAAAGCCCATCAGTACCTATCCAGTCTTGTCCCTGTCCCCTACAGTCCAATCACAACTCCATAACTCCCCAGAGAACCTTGTTCACACATTTTCCGCTCAGCCTTCAGACTGGCTCCGCCCCCCCAGGCCAGGTCACATGCCCCAGGTCCAGTCATCTACTATCTCATGACAACCCGTCGTCAGACGACCCTTTTAGCGTGGAAGTTCCTCCAAACTACATCTGTTCAGTTTTTACAACCTGGCCCCCCCCCCTTCACGGGGTCTGTATAGGTGGGGGCGAATGCATACAAGAATCCTCTCACCACCATTTGTAATTGACCACCATTGGACTGCAGAGTAACAGGGAAAAATGAAATCCTACGTTACCGCTCTAATGTAATGTATTCATGTGTCTCCCACCGCCGATCTGCCTTTCCCCTCCTTTACTGAGCTGTTGAAGAAACAAGCACAAAGCAATTCTTTTTACACAATATGTCAACATACTTAATAAGGGAAGCCATTAATTCCATATGCAAATCGTGGTGGCACTACTTAACTGTCATCGATCTGTTCCAATGCATCCCAGCCTTCAACAGTCCTCTCCCGCCAAATCATGTAAAACAGTTTGGGAAAAACAAAAACCAAACAATTAACCAAATATTTAAATATAACACATCCTCCTACTACATGTCATGCAACTCCTACATGTGAAATCACCATTCATACCTAAAACAGTAAATCAATGAAATCAACACGCTCCAAACGTCACATCAAGAGTTATCAGAAAGAAAATAAAAACCATGTTTTCCAAAACCATCCATCTACCCTTCAGTCCACACAACTACAGATCAAAACATTTAGAAAACAAATCTAAAAATGTACATTCACACTCACTCATACATACAAAAATTAAACCTAACTGAAAGCAGTGTATCTGTACCAAACCCACCACTGCTTCCAAAATAAAACTTTAAACCTTGACACTCAACCAAATAATATGACCTAAAGTAAACGCTTTCATCCAATTTCTCAGTGTCACAACACATTCAACCCTGAACATTAGAGTCCTTAGAAAAGAAATAAAGCAAAAACCAATCAAACATCACCATCCAACATCATCCACACATTCTGAGCACACCATAGTGGCTGTTAACTTAAACAAAACAAACTCTTTCATTCAAATGATATGAACTGAAATCAAAAATGACATTCACGCTTCCTCTTCACTCCTGCATCAAAACCCCTTTCATACAACACAATCTCTCAACCACCCAAACTAACCAACACTCCCTCAATCATTCTCAGCCACTCTTCATTTCAACCTTGTCCTCTCCATCACACATCCTTCATATTATAAACAAATACTTTCACGCTGCTCCCACACTTGCATACCACCTGGCACACAATCATCCACAGTTCACACTGATCATTTGAACCACCATCCTTACTTATATCACAAACAAACACTTTCAACACACTCGTTAATCACTCCACATCTTAGACAAACAAAGGTTAGTTTGCTTCTCCCTCTCCTACTTCTACCTCAGTCTACACTCTTTTCAGGCTAATACCATCTATACTCAACCTCTGCACTCAAAGGGTCTAGCAGAACCCCTTTTTCAACCTGAAGTCACCCCAGCCTGCTAGAACCGTGATAACTCCAGGTTATTCATCCAATCAAATAGTCCGCCCCAATCAAATGTAAATAACCTCATCTGATTTGGCTTCTATTCAACCTCTCCTACCCTCTCTTCTTAAAGTAGCCGCTTCCTGTCTCAACATCACCCCTGTTGTAAAAATAACTGTCATCTCACTTATACAACTGTCTTCTGCAATCTTCACCTCTGACCTCTACTTCCCCTGCACCTAACTGATTAGCTCCACTCCGTCTTCCTGTCGTATAACCGCCCCTGTTGCAGCTGTACAACTGTTAAACCTATCTTCACCTCTGTGACCTCTCTCCTGTTGCGTCTAATCTCACCCCCTTCTTGACCCCCCTTGGGCCGTTTCTAAATTGCTTAGTAAAGATAGCCTGGGTCCCTCCTGTGAGATTCCATGACCTAACCTAAATTTCTTTACCACCCTTCCCTCCTGTAACTCAACAAGAGGATTAACCATTAAACACACAAATCATTTGCAATCAATCTTAATATAAAACATCAGCTTATGTAAACCAATGGCATTAAAGATATAACAATCTAACAGCATTTCAACATAGCAATGCAACAAAATACATATGCCAACAAGCCTACATCTAAAGACTTGCAGCAACATTAATCCAACAGTGTACCAAAATCTGACATCCTAACATCAATGTATTCTATACAAGCATCTTAATTCAAGCTACATTTTAACTCCCCAGTCAAACACAACATCATTATTCTAAGCTTACAATTGTACATGTTACACAGATTAAAAAACTACCATTTTAACACAACATCATTCAAGCAATAAAATTACAACCTAAGCATCACTTATTTCTAACAAAACAACATTCCCAGAAGTGGTCTCAAACGTTTTTACACCAGGTCTGCCCCTGAAGGACACCCTGTACACACATGTTTTTTGCAGTGCACACAGTATTTCCCTTCTTAAACAATAGTCACTGATAAGGTTAGTTTTGTGAAATCTTAACCTATTACCGGCAACGTCCATCAAATCTAATCATCATGTAACCATCACTCATTTCAGAAAAACATTATAGTGGTTCGTTCTCAATACTTCCTTATCCATACACGTATCTCACTCTGTAGAACATTTCACCCAATTCAGCCCATTTTTACTCCCAAACTACCGTTTATCTGTATATCATGTATGCAATAAAAGTTATGATGTATTTAAAACGGGGGACTCCATCTCTGGTCTGCCTCCCCTTAACAATTGTATGTTTTTAACTGTACTATTTTTAATCAATCAACTACTCATTCCCCCCTTGGTTAAAAATATCCCTGTGTATTAAAGACAATAATACAACCTACCCAGTTTAGCCGGTTTTCATGAATCCCAGCTTAATTATGGGCATGTACATTAAATCATCCACACTCCTAAAGCAAAAATATAAAAACACTCACCACTGTCCCCTGAGCGAAATGAACGAAACAGCGTTATGCGCGCATGCGCAGTAGCAACCGATGCGACTACCACCATAACGTTGCTACGACAACCAAAACCTGCCACGACATCCTAAACATGCCACAACATCCCTAAAAATGCCACGACACCCTACCGCGTCCTCTACTACTCCCTAAACATCATTTCCCATACTCTAATCATCCCATATGTCGCCCGCAATCCCACAAACCAGCCGCATGCAAGCTAATAGCCTAGCCAGCCTCAATGCGAGGTTCCATGCGTTCCCGGAAGCCCCAAGTTATGCCACATCCGAGATCCGTACATTCATCCACTCCGCCCAGTACCAATCTAACATAACAACTCACACATGCTTAAATACCTACTTTAAAAGAACAAACTATCGTAAAAGAATTTAAAAACATTCTCATATACCAATGCCGTTACACAGATCAACACGATCATTTCTCCTACCCTTCTCTCCGCCTCGCTCCGTAGTACCGTGAACGTTACACACTCTCCATTCAACACCATGACGTCATCAAGCAGCGACTTCTTTCATTCACGATACTCCCGTACACAATTGTTACCGCATCATATATAACCACTAAAACGGCCCCAATCACCTCAACGAACGCCTCGACTCGCTTCTTAACAACAATTGCTCTCACAGTGTTCCGTAAAAATTTCCACATCGTCGCTCTAACATCCCTAGAATACCGCAGCTCCTCCACAGAGCTAAGCTAGTTAGCCCCAACTCCAATACGATCCACAGACTAGTATTGATCTGACCCACGTCACAACATAACAACCTTCGTCAAGCTTGCTACTAATCACATACATTTACACAAATACATAAATACAAAAATACAAACAAACCGACCCCCCGTACGAGACATCGATTACATGGCGCAACGCTATTAACCTTGGATTCTTGTGTAAGCCGACTTTCCATCTAAAAATTGATCACCGAACATCCTCTAGTGTCCTTTTCCTAAATACCCCATATTTTCCGCGTCATACACAGTTCCTCCGAGCGGCGAGCCCAGTCATATACTTAATAATTCAATTTTCGACCCACTAACAGGGTATAGTATTCCCACTATCACACACTCATCACACCTTTTCCCTAACCCTACACTACATTCTTTTCTTTAAGATATGTCTGCTACCCCGCATTATCCATCAATTTCCCCGTCACTTCTCAGTCCCTCTTCCTGCATCTCTGTGACTTAAACCACGTTCTACCACTCCACGCCGTCTCCTTCAAATATTTTACCTAAACTAAACCCTTGCTTTCACCAGACAGACATACAGATTCGTATACTTTCCCTCACTTAGGCCTGCTCTTGCACGTAGCCTCCTAACTCGACATCTTGTCAACCATTCTCCTCAGCGCCTCCTAACATCAGCCCTAGCTTGTCCCTACAATATGACTAATAACTCATCGTTGGGCCGCCGCTTCTATATATTCAACAAAAATTCGCAAGTTTCATCCTCCTGCTCACAATGACATGGCACAAATACGCTGCTCGCATTCACTGCAATAAAACTCAAAATAAGCAGGTCGACAGCGGCCTCCTGCTTCTAATAACAACACAACCATCAAAAAGCTCATGATTGCCCCTTTACTGAACAACAAACGCGCTGCCTTTTTTTCTGGACAGTCTAAATCTAACATCACTCCACCAGTCCTGCATGCAAATAATACATATATCCACCCTGGGCCCTACTGTGGCTATACACGACCATAAATATTCCTATTCACCCCACGTTCCCTCTTCCCCAGAGAGCCACCACTGTGTACTGCAAATCCCCAACTTCCCGGCTCTTTTTCTGCGTGCTCATTATGTGAACAAATCAGAACGGGTCTTTACACGGCACCAGATTGTCGTATATTCCTAAATGAATCTACTATTAATTACAGCACAATGAGGTCGCTAACTGGATGAAGGGAAAGATCACAGTGTGATAGAAACATATGGTCCTCATCTGGACTCCCAAAAATAGCCAGTAGAGAATAAGTTGGTACAGCCAGACAACCAGAAGCTATGGTCCAATATTCATTTAATTGCAGCGTGGGCCGAGAGTGGAATAATGCATTGGTTACATACAGGAAACTTCAAGCATAATACATGATTGTACAAAAGGATTTGATGAGGTAAATCCCAATAGCCCTCACACGTTGGCTCTCTACATCTAAGACAGTATTGCACATACATATTAGTCATGTTATATTATGAAATAAGACCATAGTACTCCTTGTCACCACATGATTAAACCTGGGTCTAAGATAGGCATCTTACTCTAGTTATCACAAACAGTTATTATTCCATATAGTTTACTCACATAGGGACAAAGTAGAAACCATGGTCGGTGGTGGGTGATGGAGGCGCAGACTCAGACCCCCTGGGGAACGGTTGTGGTGTGTCATGAGCTGGCCTGCCTCTCCTCACCAAAACCCACTGTTTTATACCCTGACTTCCCACATAGTTTCCTTGCCTCCACACATGGCGCCCCTCCCCAGATGGTCAGCCCCCCCTGACCTCCCCGCCGGTGTCTTCTTCCAGTTCCCAGCAGCGAGGAGGTCCGACGACCTCAGACCTTTTAACATTCCTTTCTGGGGCTTATTTCTGGGGCTTATCGGTCCCAACATGTCCTTCCTCGTGGGTTGTGGCCCCCTCCTTTTTGGGCTGTGGTTTTGTTTCACCGTTCCCCAACTGTCTTCAAGATTCCTTGTATGTGTCACAAACAGTTTTAGCATGAGGGGGCTTTTATGACCTGCCCCCGGTGTCTCCAACTGTTTTCTTCTAAATACCGTTGAGTTAGTCGTTTTAACATGGGGGGTTTGCCTGCAGGCTCCCCAGAATGTCCTCTGAGAGTCTATGTAATGCCTAAATTACCATCACTACAGATATTTTCAGTTTTCAGGGTTAATCTAACATTTTTGATGAAATCTCAGTCAAGGGTACCACATTTTCTTCACGAATAATTACTGCAGGCAATACTGCAGTGCAGGCCTGCTCAGAGCTGTCAATTTGGCCATTTTTGAAGAAAAAAAAATTCACTGACATTTTTTTACAGAGGAAAACATTTATAATAAAAAAATAATAATAATAATTTAAAAATATATATATATATAGTTTTTTTTTTTTTTTATATATATATATATATATATATATATATAGGTATATGTAAATTAATAATAATTATGAATTATGAGTGAATTTGTGTTTCACGTGTTGTCATAGAGAAACCTCCACTGGTGTAGTGATGGTGCTCTGGGAGTGTGTGGGTCAGGGAGGGTAAACCACAGTAAGTGTAGTGATGGTGCTCTGGGAGTGTGTGGGTCAGGGAGGGTGAACCACAGTAAGTGTAGTGATGGTGCTCTGGGAGTGTGTGGGTCAGGGAGGGTGAACCACAGTAAGTGTAGTGATGGTGCTCTGGGAGTGTGTGGGTCAGGGAGGGTGAACCACAGTAAGTGTAGTGATGGTGCTCTGGGAGTGTGTGGGTCAGGGAGGGTGAACCACAGTAAGTGTAGTTATGGAGCTCTGGGAGTGTATGGGTCAAGGTAAACCACAGTACAGTAAGAGTAGTTAGTTGCAGATTGGGCCACAGGATCAGTGACCAACAACATCACTGAAGTTATACGATTGGTAAACACAGGCATTTTGAACATTGACCAAAACACAGTCCAGCCATACAGGTTTTGACTATCTTTAAAAAAAAAATGTATGTCACCAGTCCCTCTCTCTCTCTCCCTCAACCTCTTTCCCTCTCCCCTCTCTCCCCTCTCTCTCTCTCCCTATCCCTCTCTACCCCTCTCCCTCTCTCCCTCTCTCTCTCCCCCTCTCTCTCTCTCTCTCTCCCTCTCTACCCCTCTCCCTCTCCCCCTCTCTCTCTCCCTCTCTCCCTCTCTCTCTCTCCCTCTCTCTCTCTCTCTCTCTCTCTCTCTCTCTCTCTCTCTCTCTCTCTCTCTCCTCTCTCTCTCTCTCTCTCTCTCTCTCTCTCTCTTTCCCCTCTCCCTCTCTCCCTCTCCCTCTCTACCCCTCTCCCTCTCTTTCTCTCTCTTGCTCTCTCTCTCTCTGTCTCTGTTGCTCTCTCTCTCTCTCTCTCTCTCTCTCTCTCTCTCTCTCTCTCTCTCTCTCTCTCTCTCCTCTCTCTCTCTCTCTCTCTCTCTCTGCCAGATCGCAGATCATTAGTCGATCCCTGTTTTTGTTTGAGTTGTAACTTAGTTTGTTCTCCCTGCTGAACCTCCTGCCTGCTCCCTTTATTTATTCCCCGGGTTTCTTTCTCTTTGTTTTGCCGGGGAGTTTTTTTTTATATTTTTGTTCCCAGGCATTAATTATTCCTGTGGTTTTCTTTTGACACTTTGTTTTATTCGTTTTTAGCTCAGCGTTGCTTTTATTTGGACTTTTATTCTGTTTTGTTTTCTTGTTCAGTTTACCCTGATTCCTAGATTCCATATATTTAGTATAAATAAATGTAGCGTATTTGTGTTTTACTCCCTTCCTCGACTCTGCGTCTGGGTTCCGGCTCTTAAACACACGTTACAGCGCCGAGGGGACATGGAAATGAGATGACAAAAACACACACAACCCATTTAAAACATACAATAATAAATCAATCATCAACACACAGTCACAAAAGAATAGCTCAAAATAGCATAGAGAAAGCAATTACACGTCAAAGTAGGACAGTTATTAATTAATAATCTGAACAGTCCAAAAGAGACGAGATTACTCAGCTTTAGGTCACGTTGTAAGAGATTCCATGAAGCCTCTGCATCAATACAAAAAGTGGTCCTTCCTAGATTAGTTGGAGCACAGGGTACAGTAGAGGAGGTACAGTAGAGGAGGTACAGTAGAGGAGCTACAGTAGAGGAGATACAGTAGAGGAGGTACAGCTACAGTAGAGGAGGTACAGTAGAGGAGCTACAGTAGAGGAGGTACAGTAGAGGAGGTACAGCTACAGTAGAGGAGGTACAGTAGAGGAGCTACAGTAGAGGAGCTACAGTAGAGGAGGTACAGTAGAGGAGGTACAGCTACAGTAGAGGAGGTACAGTAGAGGAGGTACAGTAGAGGATGTACAGTAGAGGAGCTACAGTAGAGGAAGGTACAGTAGAGGAGCTACAGCTACAGTAGAGGAGCTACAGCTACAGTAGAGGGAGGTACAGTAGATGAGGTACAATAGAGGAGGTACAAGCTACAGTAGAGGAGGTACAGTAGAGGAGCTACAGTAGAGGAGGTACAGTAGAGGAGGTACAGTAGAGGAGGTACAGCTACAGTAGAGGAAGGTACAGCTACAGTAGAGGCAGGTACAGTAGAGGAGGTACAGCTACAGTAGAGGATGTACAGTAGAGGATGTGTACAGCTACAGTAGAGGAGGGTACAGTAGAGGAGGTACAGCTACAGTAGAGAGGATGTACAGTAGAGGAGTACAGCTACAGTAGAGGATGGTACAGTAGAGGAGGTACAGCTACAGTAGAGTGAGGTACAGCTACAGTAGAGAGGAGGTACAGTAGAGGGAGGTACAGCTACAGTAGAAGAGGTACAGTAGAGAGGTACAGCTACAGTAGAGGATGTACAGTAGAGGAGGTACAGCTACAGTAGAGGATGGTACAGTAGAGGAGGTACAGCTACAGTAGAAAGAGGTACAGTAGAGGAGAGGTACAGCTACAGTAGAGGAGGTACAGTAGAGGAGGTACAGCTTACAGTAGAGGAGGTACAGTAGAGAGAGGTACAGCTACAGTAGAGGAGGTACGCGTAGAGGAGGCGTACAGCTACAGTAGAAGAGGTACAGTTAGAGGAGGAGTACAGCTACAGTAGAGGAGGTACAAGTAGAGGGAGGTACAGCTACAGTAGAGGAGGTACAGTAGAGGGAGGTACAGCTACAGTAGAGGAGGTACTAGTAGAGGAGGTACAGTAGAAGAGGTACAGCTACAGGTAGAGGAGGCTACACAGTAGAGGAGGGTACAGCTACAGTAGAGAGCTACAGTAGAGGAGGTACAGTAGAGGATGTACAGCTCATTCAGTAGAGGAGGAGAGGAGGGGAGAGGAGGGAGAGGATGAGGAGGAGAGTGAGCGAGGGGAGAGGAGGGGAGAGGAGGAGACGAGGAGAGGAGAGGAGGGGTGAGGATGGGAGAGGAGGGGTGAGGAGGGGAGAGGAAGAGAGAGGAAGGGGAGAGGAGGGGTGAGAGAGAGGAGAGGAGGGGTGAGGAGACGGAGAGAGGAGGGGAGAGGAGGGGTAGAGGAGGGGAGCAGGAGGAGAAAGGAGGGGAGAGGAGGGGATAGGAGAGGAGAGGAGGAGACGAGGAGGGGAGAGGAGGGAGTGAGGAGGGGTGAGGAGGGGAGAGGAGGGGAGAGGAGGAGAGAGGAGGGGTGAGGAGAGGAGGAGAGGAGGAGGGGAGAGGAGGGGTGAGGAGGGGAGAGGAGGAGAGAGGAGGGGAGAGGAGGGGAGAGGAGAGGAGAGGAGAGGAGGAGAGAGGAGGGGAGAGGAAGGGTTGAGGAGAGGAGGAGAGAGAGGGTGTGAGGAGGGGATAGGAGGGGAGAGGAGGGTGTGGAGAGGAGACGAGGAGGGGTGGGGAGGGGGTGACGAGTGTGGGGGGGAGTCAGTAGGATGGGTGGAGGGAGGAGAGGAGGCGTTTGGTAGCATCACCAGGGGACTTGTGATGAAAGGCTGACACAGGACTATGGGGACAGAGTCACTGTCAAGCTGTCTCTCACACACACACACACCACAACACACACACTACACACACACACACACACACACACCACACACACACACAACACACACACACACACACACACACACCACACACACACACACACACACGCACACACACACACAGAATAATAATTACACTGGTGTGTGTGTGTGTGTGTGTGTGTGTGTGTGTGTGTGTGTGCGTTGTGTAGTGTGTGTGTGTGTGTAGTGTGTGTGTGTGTGTGTGTGTGTGTGTGTGTGTGTGTCTGTGCGCAATGGAACAGTGAGAGAGTGAGTTGAGTCAGTGAACGTATGTCCGACTTGCTGTTCTGTTTTGGAAAGTGTTTTGATGCGAGTGGCAATTTAAACTATACTAAAATGTATAATCAATAAATAATAATAATAATAATAATAGATAATAATAATAATAATAATAATAATAATAATACATAATAGCAATAATAATAATAAAAACAATAACAATAATAAGTAATACATACCTACAATAATAATAATAATAATAATAATACATATGCATATAATAATACGTGTGAGTGAATGTGAGGAACAAAATTGTAAATCGCTTTAGATAAAAGCGCTATATAAATGCACCATTTACCTTGTGTGTTTTGAAACTATGAATAGAATAGAATAGAAATACTTTTATTATCCCGTGGGAAATTAGACACTGCAAATCGCTCAACATTTAAACATTTAGACAGGACAGGTCACAATTTAGAATGATAACACAAATCAAATCAAGTTGCCTAGGATAAGAGTAGAGTAAAATAAAATAGGATAAAATGAAATGAAATGAAATAAAATATACAGAAATAAATACGAGTAAGAATATACTGAGCATACTGAGCACGGGTAAACAATTTGGTCTATATAATTATAATTTAAATCTAACTAAATGAAATATGAAATATATATTCCAGTATTCACAGTGTCACAAGGTGCAGTATGCTGTTAGGTAGTGTATTGTCCTCCTTTGGGTTCCAATAAGACCTAGATCTATGTCTGGCAGCCGTCGCTGCCCCCTGTTGTGGAGCCTGGAGGCCGCTAGTCGCGTCCTCCTGCCACTAATGAGCTGCCGCTCTGTGCTCAGTGATGCAGTGAGGCACAGTGATGCATTATATAGTCTGATGGCTGTTGGAATGAAGGACTTCCTGTGCCGTTCAGTGCTGCATTTGGGTAGTGTGAGCCTAGCACTGAACATGCTCCTCCTGTCAGCCAAGTCTGTGTATAGTGGGTGGGTGGGGTTTTCCCTGATGGCCTGGAGCTTAGCGAGGCTCCTCCTCTCCGCCACCCTCGCTAGAGAGTCCAGCTCCACCCCAACCACGCTGCTGGCCTTCCTGACCAGCTTATCCAGCCTGGTTGTGTCCACTGCTCTCAGTCCGCTGCCCCAGCAGGTCACAGCGTACAAGAAGGCGCCTGCCACCACCGACTCATAGAACATCCTCAACATCCTTGTACAGACATTGAAGGATCTCAGCCTTCTGAGGAAGTAGAGTCGGCTCTGGCCCTTCTTGTACAGTGCTTCTGCATGAACTAGTAACATACGTATATTAACAATGTGTCCTCTGCATTTAACCATCCTAACTATTAACATATATTAACAACGTATCATCTGCATTTTACCATCCTAACTATTAACATATATCAACAATGTATCCTCTGTATTTAACCATCCTAACTATTAACATATATCAACAATGTATCCTCTGTATTTAACCATCCTAACTATTAACAGATATCAACAATGTATCATCTGATTTAACCATCCTAACTATTAACATATATTAACAACGTATCCTCTGTATTTAACATCCTAACTATTTACAGATATCAACAAAGCATGTTCCTTTCTGTCCAACTGCTTCTGTACATGAAAAGCACTGAAACGTATACTTCCTGATCATCTCTTTATATTTCTGTAGGTGACGTCAATGAGGTAATTCTTTATACTGTCTCTATATTTTCCCTCACTGTCCAGTACAGTACATGTGTACCCCCAGTACAGTACACCCCCCCCCCCATATTTGTATCAAAGTTGGACTTAATTCCGTTGCAATTTAATGAATAAAAACTACATTCCAGTACCATTGTTTCCCCCGTATTGCCTAGAGTTGGGACGTGTTCATTTCATTCTTTGACCGCCAGATGGCAGTGTTGCACCTCAAAAAGGAACGTATAGGATCTGAGTCTAAATGAACCTGAATTATGTTTCATATTGGGAAACACAAGGGTTGATTTGGCTCATCTTGGCTTGTGATATTTTCCACTTGGAGGCTTGTCTAGTGTCTGAGAAACTAAGCCAAGTTTAATTTGAGCTGAAATTGGTCATATTTTCACAAATTCTTGCTTCCTCCATATGTGTCCATGTCTCTCTTCTTCTTCTTCTTCTTCTTCTTCTTCTTCTTCTTCTTCTTCTTCTTCTTCTTCTTCTTCTTCTTCTTCTTCTTCTTCTTCTTCTTCTTCTTCTTCTTCTTCTTCTTCTTCTCTGCTCTATGTATACTGTCTGTGTTTTTACATATTTTTCCTGTACTGTTTACACAGTGTTTGCTCATGTACCTGTATTCCAATGTGGATTCGTCCATATACAAATAAAAAAATAAAAATCTTTGACTTTGACTTTGATGTGTCCATGTCTCTCTCTTCTTCTTTAAGGTGTTGTCTAGGGTTAAGGTGTTGTCTAGGGTTAAGGTGTTGTCTAGGGTTAAGATGTTGTCTATGGTTAAGGTGTTGTCTATGGTTAAGGTGTTGTCTATGGTTAAGGTGTTGTCTATGGTTAAGGTGTTATCTAGTGTTAAGGTGTTGTCTAGGGTTAAGGTGTTGTCTATGGTTAAGGTGTTGTCTAGGGTTAAGGTGTTGTCTATGGTTAAGGTGTTGTCTAGGGTTAAGGTGTTGTCTAGGGTTAATGTGTTGTCTAGGGTTAAGGTGTTGTCTAGGGTTAAGGTGTTGTCTAGGGTTAAGGTGTTGTCTAGGGTTAAGGTGTTGTCTAGGGTTAAGGTGTTGTCTATGGTTAAGGTGTTGTCTAGGGTTAAGGTGTTGTCTATGGTTAAGATGTTGTCTATGGTTAAGGTGTTGTCTAGGGTTAAGGTGTTGTCTAGGGTTAAGGTGTTGTCTAGGGTTAAGGTGTTGTCTAGGGTTAAGGTGTTGTCTATGGTTAAGGTGTTGTCTAGGGTTAAGGTGTTGTCTAGGGTTAAGGTGTTGTCTAGTGTTAATGTGTTGTCTAGGGTTAAGGTGTTGTCTAGGGTTAAGGTGTTATCTAGGGTTAAGTTGTTGTCTAGGGTTAAGGTGTTGTCTAGGGTTAAGGTGTTGTCTAGGGTTAAGGTGTTGTCTAGGGTTAAGGTGTTGTCTAGGGTTAAGGTGTTGTCTAGGGTTAAGGTGTTGTCTAGGGTTAAGGTGTTGTCTATGGTTAAGGTGTTGTCTATGGTTAAGGTGTTGTCTAGGGTTAAGGTGTTGTCTAGGGTTAAGGTGTTGTCTAGGGTTAAGGTGTTGTCTAGGGTTAATGTGTTGTCTAGGGTTAAGGTGTTGTCTAGGGTTAAGGTGTTGTCTAGGGTTAAGATGTTGACTAGGGTTAAGGTGTTGTCTAGGGTTAAGGTGTTGTCTAGGGTTAAGGTGTTGTCTAGGGTTAAGGTGTTGTCTATGGTTAAGATGTTGTCTAGGGTTAATGTGTTGATTGTTGAAAACAACACACCTGGAGGTGGCAGAGGTGTCGACAAAGAGAGTGACAGAAAGGAAGGAGGCATTGTGTTTGTGGAAGAGATAGATGGATGACAGAGGGGTGAAGGGATGGATGAGGAGAGAGATGGACAGACAGAAGGATGAAGAGATGGATAAGGAGAGGGATGGATGACAGAGGGATGAAGGGATGGATGAGGAGAGAGAGATGTATGACAGAGGGATGAAGGGATGGATGAGGAGAAAGGTGGACATAGGGATGGATTGTTTATTGTTTAAAAGGATCCCCATTAGCTGTCACCTAAGTGGCGAGCTAGTCTTCCTGGGGTCCACACAGAAAGACAACACAAAACATAAAACATAACAACATGAGATACATATGACAATCACAATTAACAATGATAATCTAAAAACAGTAAAACATTGTAGACATCATTATCAACATCAGAATATTTTACTCACATATTTAAGTAGTGCATTCTCATGTGGTATTTGAAAGACACTTTACTATTCAATTGACTTATGTTCAGTGGGCAGTTATTCCAATGATTGATGGCACGATAAACAACAGTCCTCTTTAAAGCATTTGATTTTGGACGTGGTAACATAATCTGTCCATCATCAGCTGACCTAGTGAAATAAGAATGAACCTGACTGCATCTGACAATTCGTTTGTATAAGAAAACAGGTTGAGTCTAAGGCTATGGTTAGACTAGTGTATTCCTGGCGTTTTTTTATATGTTTTTGACGACGTTTGATGTCCTATCTACACAGAAATGCGTTTTTTGGCGTTTTTTTGTGGATACGGCTGAAACGCAAAATTGTGTTTGCGTTTGGAGATACGCAAAAAAAACGCTTCGACAACAGCGTGTAGTCTGCACGGAGCAGTTGTTGCGAAAACGCCCATGCGCAGTAGATACCATCTGCGTGCCCTTCCGGTGACAACAGTGTGTGTGTTTGGGACAGAGCTCCGTGTCCCAAATAGCTTCAGCTACCATGTGTTGTCAAGTTATTGTTATAAGGACCCCAGTCCAAGCTACAACAGTCTGCATTCCCTTAACAATTGTTTGTATTGAGCCGTATTGTATTGTACCCATATGCAATATGTTAAATAAAGTTTACATCCATTCATTCTGCTAGCATTACCGATTGCATGAGCAGCTGGCTAACGTGAGCTATCAGGATTCAGACCCTGTTAGCTCAGAGTTCCTCTTTCAACTTAACAAGCATTAAACAAAATGGCCCAGTCATCTATTCACCTTTGTTTAATACACACAGCGTTGTCTCTAATGTTATCTAACTACTGATAGCTCGCGATATCATCAGTTTTGTTGCTGGCTAAGTAGCGTGAGCTAACGTTAGCTTCTAGCCACAATGCTATATTGTTATAATGGCATACTCCATTGACGTTAGCATGCAGCTAACAATGCTACCGATCGTTTTTTAGACTAAACTATCCGCTCTTGGTGGTCACTTGTGTTGATGTTAGTTTTGTTTCATCAACAAATGACAGGCAGAACACACAGTGAATGTATCCGTTTTGTTTATTGCACTTTTATTAGGCTTTGCTGAAAAATTATTGCTGCATTGAGTAAATAAGCAAGATGGTGGCGCGGCATAGGCGCCTGCCTTATTGACATTTTCTTTGCTGGAGCTTCCACCAGGAAGTGTATTGGCACATTCGTTCTGATTGGTTGAAATTGCCTTCATGGTTGCCACCTACTGCCACCTACTGCTTTGGCAGTGTACTACATCAGTGTGCTCGGCTGACAAAAACGAAAAAAAAACGAAAGTGTGACTCGAGGCGCATGACGTCGCGGCGATACGCGGCGATACGTATAAGAAAACAATACGAAATGATACGAAAGGTGTAACCGCAGCCTAAAAGACAGTGTTCCTGAAAAATGTAACTGTGTTGAAAACCAGCCTATTCTCTACCGTTAACCATGAGAGTTGCCGGTGCATACTGATCGTGTTTGTTCTCATGGAACAATGTAAGACTAACCTTGCAGCTCTGTTCTGGGCAGTTTGCAGTTTCTTTAGTTGACCTTTGGATGCAGAGGACCATACTGGTGCACAATAATCTAGGTGACATAAAATTAAAGATTTCGCCACCTGTCCCACAATATATGTAGGGACATAAGAAAGACATTTCCTCACCATGGAGATACCACTCCCCATCTTCTTCACTATGGTATCAATGTGTTCTGCCCATGACAGACCATGGATGAGGGGAGAGGTGGATGACAGAGGAATGAAGGGCTGGATGAGGAGAGAGGTGGATGACAGAGGGATGAAGGGATGGATGAGGAGAGAGAGAAGGAGCTTCTGTTCAACGTGGGCTGCTGCTTTATTTCCTCTGTGGTTCAACAACATAGTGCTGACAGAGCACATACACACACACACACACACACACACACATACACACACACACACACACACACACACACACACACACACACACATACACACACACACACGTATACACACACACACGTATACACACACGTATACACACACACACACACACACACATATACACACACATTACACACACACACACACACACACACACACACACACACACACACACACACACACACACATACATATACACATACACAGACACACATACACACACATTGTTTGTGTGCGTGTGTGTGTGTGTCTGTGTGTGTCTGTGTGTGTTCGTATGTATTTATGTGTCTGTGTGTGTGTGTGTATATGTGTTTGTGTGTGTGTGTGTGTGTGTGTGTGTGTGTGTGTGTGTGTGTGTGTGTGTGTGTGTGTGTGTGTGTGTGTGTGTGTGTGTGTGTGTGTGTGTGTGTGTGTGTGTATGACCTTAGTGTGGATGTGATGCAGGGATCAATGCAGAGACAGACGGGTTAAGACTGACAGAACTTGTCTGTCTGTCTATCTGTCTGTCTGTCTGTCTGTCTGTCTGTCTGTCTGTCTGTCTGTCTGTCTGTCTGTCTGTCTGTCTGTCTGTCTGTCTGTCTGTCTGTCTGTCTGTCTGTCTGTCTGTCTGTCTGTCTGTCTGTCTCTAGCTCTGTACGTCTCTCTCTCTTAGGGGCCTTTCTCACTCACCCATTCGGTTCCATTCCATTCCGTTCTGGTCCGTTCCGAGATCTGATGCAAACTCCCCCCCCCTCTCTCCCCCCTCTAGTTTGTGTACACACTTCAGTCTTGGTTCGCTCCGGGTTCTGTTTACGGTTTGCGTTTTGAGCGTTTACGCTTGCCGTAGGCGATGATGTCACGTTCGAAAATGTAAACAGGAAGTGTGTTAACACGACGGTGGAGACTGGATGCTGATATAAAATGAACAAATAACCAATAAATATGAAGTTATATTTGAACCTCTGTTGTCAAGCCTTGTCAATATAACCCACCCCATTTTATCACGAATGGATGGTGTTGTAGAGTTCGCTTTTGAGCATTTCCCAGGGCTAACGCTAAGCTAACGGCTAACGCTAGTTAGCTTAGCCTAGTACTAGTCTAGTATAGCCCTACGCTCTGCATCTTCTGGCCGCCTCAGACCTACTCCTATCCAAGCTCCGGGAGGGTCATCAAAGAGAAGTCGCCTATTCTCAGTCCTTGCCCCACAATGGTGGAATGAACTACCCACCCCAGTTAGGACAGCCGAAACACGTCCAATCTTTCGCCGTCGACTAAAGACTCACTTCTTCAACCATTATCTGAATAAAAAAAAAAAAAAAAAAAAAAAAAAAAAAAACTAACCCTAACTAACCATACTGTCATGCACTTGTCCTAATAAACTAACCTACACTGTAGCACTCAACACTTTGATGAACATTGTTACTCAGCTGATAGAGTTGTGCTCTTCCTGATGGCTTGTCGTACAGAACTTGTAAGTCGCTTTGGATAAAAGCGTCAGCTAAATGACTAAATGTAAATGTAAATGTAAATAGCCACTGGCACTGTAGCACTTATTTTTCAGCAAAGAACGTGCAATAAACAAAACGGATACATTCACTGTGTGTTCTGCCTCTCATTTGTTGATGAAACAAAACTAACATCAACACAATTGAACACCAAAAGCTGAGTTTAGTCTTGTCGGCGCTGATTTTGTTAGTTTACATGCTAACGTGAATGGAATATGCCAGTATAACAGTATAGCATTGTGGCCTAATGCGAGCCAGGGAAGTGCTGTGCTTTGTAACGTGGCTTCATGTTTTCATCCACTGAGCTGTGAGGCTCCACATGCTTGTTTTTGGTTGAGGTCTGAACTCTCAAATTGCCCATAAATATCGTTTTTGTGGGTATTGTCCAGTTGTTGCTGTGTGGTTTTATCTGCCCAAAATTCAAGCAAGCATGAAAAGCATTACAGTAACAACGTTGTGTGTGTCACGCCCCCCGCTCCCACTGGCCCGCACCCGAGACCACCTATTTCAAGCGTCCCAGGTTCAGCAGGGGTTATTCCGAATCAGCGCTGCTTCGCACCCAAAAGGGGTGTGTCCGTCTGAGTGAGAACACTCCCCCCGTCCCCGGGGGCGCTGATTCGACCCCGATTGGTGAGTGAGAAAGGCCCCTTATACCTGTCTGTCTGTCTGTCTGTCTCTAGCTCTGTTACAATATCTGATTGGTTACATAACTGCTGTTTACAACTCAACAACACTAAATGTTCTTCACAAAAACAAAGTGCACAGAGAACCAGATGTCTTTATTGCAGGACGGAAGATACAAATAGTAAAAGAATATAAATATCTAGGTATTGTGATTGAGTCACCTCACATAAAAAAATCCACAGAGGCAGCGGAAATGTACATGTTTCCCCCCATAATATCATACATAAACTACCGTCTACCCACCTGGTCTACTGCTAACATCACCACAATAACACTGGTCATTTCTCTATACAAGCAAGCCCTCAAAACACTAAATAAAAAACCAACATCTTTCCATCATTGTGCAATTTTACAAAAATATAGACTATTAAGTTGGGGAAACCTTGTTCTCTCCAAGAACGGCTGCCTAATGTACAACATCCGGCATAACTGGGCACCACCTCCACTCTGCAATCACGTCCAGTAATAATAATAATAACTACAGGTTAACCGTCTGTAGTGTGATAGTAAAGGGTTAACCTTATGTAGTGTGGTAGTGAAAGGGTTAACACGCCCTACCCAAAGCTGTAAAGGAATGTGAATCACTACCCACTTTCAAAAACACTCTCAAAGAAGACTGCAATTCGAAACTGGCCCATGTAAATGTCCTAACCCAACCCCCTCCAATGTACAGTAAATGACCAAGCATGGTTGTCAATATTCCAATGTACAGTTGTACAGTGTTCCCCCCCACCCCTCCTGCCCAACCCCCCCCCCCACCCAACCACCTCCAATGTACAGCCCCCCCCCATCCACCCCACCTACCCAACCTCCCCCAATGTACAGTTTTTACGTCAAATGTATATACACTCTTTTCTGGATTCTTTTTGTATCACAAACAGTACTGTATTTGCAAATCTGGTATGTCATAAATGTATAGATGTAGCAGTACTGTATATCTGTATGTCATGTATGCAGGGCCGCCTCAGGGGGTGTGCGAGCAGTGCGGTCACACAGGGCCTCGCGGGAAGGGGGGCCTCGCACAAAAAAAAAAAAAAAAAAATATTTTTTATTTATAATTTTTTTAATTATAAAAAAGAAAAAAAAAAAAGAAAAAAATTTGCGAGGCCCCCCTTCCCGCGAGGCCCTTTTTCATCACAGACCTAAAATCTAGTTTTGCTTATATGCTTATATATTTCACATTAGACACGTTCCTGGCTCTGAGGCTCTGCAGGCATCAGAATTGGTTTCAATGAGGGGAGGGGTTACAGCCAGGTAAGGTAGCGTCTGTTGAGTTCATTGTGTGTGTCTGTGTGCGTGCCGGGGGGGGGGGGGGGGGGGGGCGTGAACCGACTCATTGCCAGACGTGAGCGATTCGACTCACGCTCACGGCAATGAATCGGCTCTTATGAACGAGTCGCTCATGACCGACCCATCACTAGCGTCTGACTATTTCGCGCGTGCAGCATTGGAGCCTAGGTTATGCCAGCCAAGATGAATAGGACATCGTTCGGCAGATGGACTGAAGATGAAAGTTGTTGCATGTTAGACAATTCAGTCAGGCTAGCCATCCCGGCTAAAGACAGGGACAGCTAGTTAGCTTTAGCTACGTTATAATATTAAGTGTGGTTCAGTCGGGATATAGCCATGATGATGTCGGCTAGTAGCTAGCTTAGCTAAAGGCTAACTAGCATTAGCTAACCTAGAGACAGCGCGTGCAGCATTGTTATGCCAAGATGAAGAGGATGGTCGTTCGGCAGATGAACTTCGTCAACTCCACGCGGTTGTCTCCATCCTCTTGGACGTTTGGTGAGTTTTTAATGCACTCTGTTCTATTCCCGCCGTGGATATCTCTCTCTCTCTCTCTCTGGAGCCAAACTGGCCGACTAGCTGTTGTAGTACTAGTAGCTAACGGTGTGTGGCCTGGTGTCAGCACCTGTATTGCTTTTCTCATGTTGTACAGTTTTTCAGTGGTAGCCGCATAGCTTGCTTCTGCGTTAGCTAATGGTTAGCGATAGCCGGGTTGAGCTAACTGTTAGCCAGTTAGCTGTTTAGCTACGACGTTAGCTGCCGGCTGCGCTCGGCTGGGAACGTTAGTTTGATGCTATCAGTTAGCCTAGAGTTAGCTGTTAGCTAGTGCTACGACCATTGACATTAGCCGTGAGAATAGCAGGGGGTTCTGGCACTCTGACTATGACATCATCTTTGACAGAAGATGTAGTCGGGCCTGCACCATGACAAGGCTCCGGCCATAGCTTCTTTTTGTCCCACCAGCGAGAGGCCTTTCGTCAACGTGGAGACCTGTGTTGCGGCCTTTCGCCCTGCGTTCCTCGTGCAGGTAAGATGTCATGACATTACCCCACTCTTCCTTCCTTCCCCTCCCGAATGTTTTGTTAATAACGATGTTTTTTTCCAGGCAAAACACATGTTACTTCACAACATTTGGAGATACGACATGTGCTGTGTGTGAATTGTCTTGGTCGTTTGTGTAGCTTGGGTAGCATTGGGCCGTTGGCCAAAGCTGTGTGTGGCCTGGTGTCAGTACCTGGCTAGCCTATTTAGCTGAATGCTGTTTAGCTGTTTTCTCTGGTATAGACCCTCTTCTCTTTGGATTTAAGTGTTGATCTTTGTCCTTTTGGATCTATGTATATTCATGTTGCCTTTGTGAAGTTATCTTTTCCTTCTGTTTTGTTCTTCCATTAAAAGTTGAATATCCTTTTAGGGGCTCATCTTTGCTTATCTCTCTCATACATGCTCTCTCTCTAACACACACACACACGACAAACACACATGCTCTCTCTCTCTCTTTCTAACACACACAGTCTGCCTATGGCTGCCTTTCTCGATGGCTAGGCTGTGCTCGCTGAGTCTGTACCTAGTCAAGGATCTTCAGTCACAGTGCTCAGGTATTCTGCCACTGTGTACTCTCTGTTTAGGGCCAAATAGCATTTCAATTTCTTTCCAATGTGTCTCTCTCTCTCTCTCTCTCCCCCCATTCCCAATTTTTTTTTTCTAATACCAGGTGTGCAATACGCATTTTCCCAGGCGGTGGCGCCTCTTGTAAGAAGTGGTCATCGTGGAGCCAGGGCTTGTCCAGCTGCACGTCCGCTAATTTAATATAATGATACTAGTGAAATTTTTTTAACTCTGTCAAAATAAACGAGCTGCATAGGCATAATAAACTGTAAGCGACATATACATGTTTGCACTGTCTTTTTTCTATTATAAAGTGCCTCTCGAGACTCTGGTCCATAACACATAACAGATCAGTCATTTGATTGTAATGCAGGTGCTCGCATTATAAATCGAATGTATGCGAGACAAACAATGTAATCGTTTTGATGCATACATCTCTGCCCAGCCTACCCCACCTGTTGCTGTTGCGCCCCCGCACAGAGACCCATATCCCCGCACCAGAACGCTACGACGGGGACGTCTCTAAATGTCATGCCTTTATTTTTCAATATTCACTAGTATTCGGACAACAGCCGCACACTTAAAGTGATACATCTAAAATCGCTTACCTTACCTGTCGGGGGTCCAGGACTCCTGCGTTAGAATGGGCGACAGGCAGCTCAATTCGTTCCCTGCATACATCGCAAAAGGTATTCGATTTCGACCACCCTCCCGGGGCTCGGATTATGATAGTTCTTGTAACTGCCTCCATGTTCAAGTTTAAGTTAAGTATGATGTCATAGACTATGTCAAATGTCATGACTCATAGTAGAATCGGCTGGCTTGTTCGCCATCCGCCAGGGAAACCGCAGATATATATTCCTTTACTGCAAATTGAGACGAGAGCGTCCCAAAAATGATTCCAGGCCGCTATTTCTTTACCAACGGATTTCCAGTTCCAACTGGTTCATGCGTCGGCTACACGCTGCTTTAATAACACTGCATTATCGAGACAGCGCCCCTATGTATGACTTTGAGGAACTGGCAATGAATTCCAAGAGTAGGGTAAATCTGCAGTGCCGGCACTGTGTAGTAGCGAGTCACAGTGCTGGCCGCCAGGCTGCGCAGTTGCAGCGGTTTGGAAAACATGGGGGGGGACAAATACTGCATTCTGAAATCATCCGGGGACCCCCCCGCAAGTTACGCCCCTGCATGTATGTCATATATGTCCTGATGAATTGAAAATGGGGGACCCTGATGTAAACAAGACTAAAGTCTTTCTCTGGTCTGCATCTCCTTAACAATTGTGTGTATTGAGCCGTACTCTATTGTACCCATTCTGCAATCTGTTAATAAAGTTTTCAATCAATTCAATCAATCAAACAGGTTTATTTAGCCTAGACAGAGTATCAAGTACAAATAGATCAAGAGTTATTTCTGGATGACTCCAGGAGAGACACAGTATCCCCCCAGAGACCTCTTTAATCAAGTAAAATGTAGGTCGTTATGGTAAGAGAAAGTTCAAAGGTCAAAGGGCTTGTTCCCAGGTCAGAGACTGGGTAGATTGGGTTGGGGGAGTGAAGGAGGGGTGAGTTAGGAGGAGGGGGTAGACATGGATTGGCAAGGGTTGGAAGGGGGGAGGATGGGAGACAAAGGGTGGTAATTGATTGATCAGGGGAGACAAAGGGTTTGAGCAAGGAGGGGGTGGTGGTTTTAGGTGAATTGGAGAGGGCTGGGGTTGAAGGAGTAGGGTGTATCTGCAGTGCCAGAGAACCCCACCTACGGAAGGTTTTGGGCTAGTGCGCATGCACGTGGACGGGCTGGGCTAGTGCGCATGCGCGGGGACGAATACATTTAAATTCACGGGGACGGGGTTGCACACAGTGCAACCATGCTTTGTGAGCAGAAGCGCGTGCACACAGGAATGCGCTGCATTCGACTGATGCGCCAACTTGCAGTACACACCTGGCTACTTTGCATATCAATAGCGCCGGTCGTCAGGTGTTACATTCCATTCGTAGAGGCAATTAGGCACTGTCTTTAGTCTGTTCTTATGCGAGGGAACATTTATGCCCATGCGCGGGAGCGCGCACGTGCGCGTGCACGTGGCGTCATTAGCATGCGTGCAACCAGTGTTGATAATGAGCAACGCAACACTGAGTATGTAGTATGTTAAACAGTACTGTATTATTTGTGTGTCTTGTATGTCATAAATGTTTTGATGAAACAGTACTGTATATCTGTATGTCATGAATGTCTTATGTCTTGTATATGATAAATGTCTTGATGAAACAGTACTGTATATATGTATGTCATAAATGTCTTGATGTATATATTTTTTCTGATCTATTTTTCTTACACAGCACTGTATATTTGTATGTCTTGTATGTCATAAATGTCTTGATTAATTGAAAATGGGGGACCCTGATGTAAACAAGACTAAAGTCTTTTTCTGGTCTGCATCCTCTTAACTCATTCAGCGCCAGTCACGATGATAGTCGGGTTAACTCGCCATCGCTTGAGCGCCAATCACGAGTATAGTCGGGTTTTAATCGTTATTTATTTTATTAGCGATATCCA
>NW_028173501.1:50000-55535 GCF_963971535.1 Notolepis coatsorum
AGAGACACAGCCACAGAGAAACACAGAGACACAGAGAGACAGAGAGACACAGAGACACAGCCACAGAGAGACACAGAGACACAGAGCGACACAGAGACACAGAGACACAGAGAGACAGAGAGACACAGATACACAGAGACACAGAGAGAGACACAGAGACACAGAGAGAGACAGAGAGAGACACAGAGACACAGATGACATCAGAGACACAGAGACAGAGATGACATCAGAGACACAGAGACAGAGAGACACAGAGACACAGAGACACAGAGAGAGACAGAGACACAGAGAGACAGAGACAGAGAGACACAGAGAGAGACAGAGACACAGAGACACAGATGACATTAGAGACACAGACACACAGAGACACAGAGACACAGAGACACAGAGAGACACAGATACACAGAGACACACAGATGATGATATCAGAGACAGAGAGACACAGATACACAGAGACACACATAGACACAGAGACACACATAGACACAGAGACACAGAGAAACACAGAGAGACACAGAGAGACACAGCGACACAGCGACACAGAGAGAGACACAGAGACACAGAGAGACACAGAGACACACAGAGACACAGAGAGAGACACAGAGACACAGAGAGACACAGAGACACAGCGACACAGAGAGAGACACAGAGACACAGAGGACATCAGAGACACAGAGACACAGAGACAGAGGCAGCATGCGACATGCATAGTGTGCTTATAGGGAGGACTGCCTATGTGGCCTGGTTCAGATAGAGGCTTGTTAACGTTTGAACACATGTATGGAATTATTTAGTTTATAATCATGTCGTGAGTTGCTCACTTGCTCTATACATTTACATTTACATTTAGTCATTTAGCTGACGCTTTTATCCAAAGCGACTTACAAGTTCTGTACGACAAGCCATCAGGAAGGGCACAACTCTATCAGCTGATCATATGATTTTCTTTTTTTTATATAAATTTATTTTGAAATGATAATTTAAATGCCTTTATTTCATATTCGACGCCGACGGTAGGCTATATATAGCACATTTTGTTATTAATCTTATTAAACTGTAGATGCTTCACCTTCTCAGCCACCACTATGTTACCAACATCTTTATTTAATCACACTTTCATCATTAAGCAGGTAACCATCAATCTTGGTATCCAAGCTGATAAAATCACTGCATTAACACTTTGGATGCCACGCAGTGTTTTCCTTTTTACCCCCTTGATGCCCAAACCCACTCCAATGTTAACTTAATATCGCCTAATCTATGTTTTAAATTATGGCTATGTGTCTAATCTGCCCGTCGCTTATCAAAGACTCATTTTCCAGTCAACATTGTCAAGGCAGATGGTATCCAAATGGTTTATTCCAATTTCCGATCGCCATTCGAAAAAATCGATAATTGTATTGATCCACCGTGTGTACAGTAGAACACATATTCGCCGTGGCACCAAGGTTCCAGAATGAACTCTGGTAGACCCCGGTTACATCAGTGAGAAGTAAAATGTGGAGTCAGAAATCCGTTCTCCCATTCACTTTCATTGAGTCCAATCCAAAAGGGTGATTTACCATCTGGGAGACGATAGGGGGCGCTTTTTTCAGATCTGAGCGCCGGCGGTGCCTGGATATCCAACGGTAGGCTCGCTTGATGCAATATGATTTCAGATCGCTAATAAAAAATAAATAAAATAAAACCAGAGAAATCTCGGGCATGGCATCCAAAGTGTTAATAGAAAGAGCAGGAGCTAAGTCTTTTCAGCCATCTTTTCCTGAGCATTATTAGCAGTGAAGTGTTAATAATTCAATAATCCATAGGATTAGTAGATTAATAGCCAGTTCTTTATTTGTTTTAATTTGATGTGTACATGCTGATACATGTCATACAAGTAATATTCATACTTGTGTGGTGTACGCGTTTTGGTTACTCACCCAATGTGTGTGTCTGGTGAACCCACAACATTATAGGGATTTTAAAACAAAAACTATAACCATTTATGTAAAAATACTTAACATATGTTAACTGTTAATATGTTAATATGTTAATACAAGTGCTATTTGTTTTTGTGTGACAAAAAATGTAAAACAGTATGAATGAAACAAGGTGAAGGTATTGAACCTTTTTTCTTCATATTTACCATGTTTACTTGTTTTCACCTACAATTTCCACACGTTCGGGTCCAGTGTATAGTGCAAACTGTGCACCCAATGAAAACGTGTTCTTTGATATGCTCTTCACAGAAAATGAGCCAAGCCCAACGAGTCTCACTTCTCTTAGTAAACATTGAAATCAGGTCCCAGTCCACCGACCTGCTCCGGTGAAATCCTGCACTCGCCCTTCTGGGGATCGTCTGAAACAGATCTCAGCCATGTATATTTCTTCTCCTAGTCTCTGTTGTATGAGCAAAGTCTTTTTTTTCTTAGGAGTTGCCTCCATTTTCTCGTTTTGTTTAGTTAAACCTTTATCGTTTTCGGCGGTCTTTCTTCCTCAGTTCACTGATAGCCACTGTCTACATAAAACACGCGTCATCACGCACACCTGCGCGCCACACTGGCAGCTCGGGCTGCTCGGCTCGGCTGCGCATTGGTTTTTGACACAGACGTCGCCCAATTATTTTATTTAAATATAAGAGGGTATTAACATTTAAAACATAATTATTATTGTTTTTACCATGATCTTTGAAATGCGGGACATTGTTTTGTTGCAGCGGGACGCGGGACAGGTGGTCACCCTACATGTTGCATGTATCCCCTCCCCCATCTCCCCACATGGAACGCACTGTCATGTGCTGACATGCTCACGTGACAAAATGACACGCTGGTGCTCTAGTGTGACACCCAGTGGCTGAATGTTATCTATAACACCTTTAAACTATTCTCCATGTTTCTGTGGACCCCCAGACCCCATGTTGAGAACCACTGCTCTAGACCATTACGGCGCCTCCAGGGTCCAATAATACAAAGGAGCTCGTAGTATATCTGGTGCAATGTA
Organism: Notolepis coatsorum; assembly: GCF_963971535.1. Lineage (NCBI taxonomy): Eukaryota > Metazoa > Chordata > Actinopteri > Aulopiformes > Paralepididae > Notolepis > Notolepis coatsorum. The sequence goes on from NW_028173501.1 coordinate 52,983, forward strand.
CTTAACCCTTTCACTGCCACACTACAGAACCCTTTCACAACCACACTACATCATGTTAACCCTTTCACTGCGACACTACAGAAGGTTAACCCTTTCACTGCGACACTACAGAAGGTTAACCCTTTCAAAACCACACTACAGAAGGTTAACCATTTCACAACCACACTACAGAAGGTTAACCCTTTCACTACCACCCTACATAATGTTAACCCTTTCACAACCACACTACAGCAGGTTAACCCTTTCACTACCACACTACAGAAGGTTAACCCTTTCACAACCACACTACAGAAGGTTAACCCTTTCACTGCCACCCTACAGAAGGTTAACACTTTCACTACCACACTACAGAAGGTTAACCCTTTCACAACCTCACTACATAAGGTTAACCCTTTCACTGCCACACGACAAAGGGTTAACCCTTTCACAACCACACTACAGAAGGTTAACCCTTTCACTACCACACTACCAAAGGGTTAACCCTTTCACTGTGACACTACAGAATGTTAACCCTTTCACTGCCACACGACAAAGGGTTAACCCTTTCACAACCACACTACAGAAGGTTAACCCTTTCACTAGTGTGGTAGTGAAAGGGTTAACCTTCTGTAGTGTGGTAGTGAAAGGTAGTGAAAGGGTTAAACTGTGCAAACTGTAAACTGTCCTTGCTCCATCCTTGGGTGCGAACTTCCCCCCTCCCTCTCCCCCCTCTAGTTTGCGTACACACTGCTCCGGGGTTTGTTTACGGTTTGCACTTTGAGCGTGTAAGCTGCCGTAGGCGATGATTTCACACTCGAATGTAAACACAGGAAGAGTTTAACACTGGAAACTGGATGCTGATATAAAGAAACGAATAACCAATAAATATGAAGTTATATTTGAACCTCTGTTGTCAAGCCTTGTCAATATAACCCACCCCCTTTCTTCACGAATGGAACTGGTGTCGTGGAGTCCGCTTTGAGCGTTTCCTGGGTTAGTGGCTAACGCTAGTTAGCTTAGCCTATTTATATGGGATAACTTAGCAGCTAACGTTAGCCCATTGCTCGCGTCAATTATATTGCATGTCACTGGTCTATAGAAATAAATGCATTCGAACAAGAAACCAATGTATAGACATAGCAATGGCATAGCAAAAAAAATTGCCAGGCCTAATGCGAGCCAGGGAAGTCTTGTGCTTGTAACATGGCTTCATCTCGAAGTTTTCATCCACTGAGCGAGGCTCAACATGCTTGTTTGGTTCAGGTCTGAACTCGCCAAATTGCCCATAAATATAGTTTTTGTGGGTATTGTCCAGTTGTTGCTGTATGTTTTTATCTGCCCAAAATTCAAGCAAGCATGAAAGCATTACAGTAAGCTTGCACACCACGCCCCCCGCTCCCTTGTCGGGGACACTGGCGCTCACCCAAAACCACCTATTCCAGCGGTCCAGTTTGGAGCGAATCAGCGCCCCCAGGGACGGGGGGGAGCGTTCTCATCAGGGACGATCACACCCTATTTTGGTGCGATCGTGCTCTGATTCGACCCCGAATGGCTAGTGTGAAAGCCCCCTTAACCTCCTAACTGCTCCGGTGAGCAGTTTGGCACCTTGCATGGTCGCCTCCACCATCAGTGTGTGAGTGTGTGGATGTGAGGTATAAGTTGTAAAGCTATTTGGATAAAAGCACTATATAAATGCAGTCCATTTACCATTTATATGCGCTTCGCAATAATTGTTTTCAATAACAATTATAATATATATACAGTATATACATATATAATATATAAACAGTATATACATATATAATATATAAACACTATATGGCTTTTCAAACATACACAAACACACACACACACACACACACACACACACACACACACACACACACACACACACACACACACACACACACACACACACACACACACACACACACACACACACACACACACACACACACACACACACACACACACACACACACACACACACACACACACACAGGGGCACCTAGGGACAGACACACATGCAGAGAAAGAGAGAGAGAGAGAGAGAGAGAGAGAGAGAGAGAGAGAGAGAGAGAGAGAGAGAGAGAGAGAGAGAGAGAGAGAGAGAGAGAGAGAGAGAGAGAGAGAGAGAGAGAGAGAGAGAGAGAGAGAGAGAGAGAGAGAGAGGGGGGGGGAAAGAGATAATTACTAATTACAGTGCAGTCTGGGAGACGCCCTCTGACACCAGGAGGAATTACTCTGTTCACTGTCAACACAGTTTGACACAATTACATTCTATGTTAGATGCTGACGATGATGAGGTCATTTCACGACAATACATGTTAATTTAATTAAGGACACGACTAGGAACATTTCAACATCACGATATCAGTGTGGATTCAATGTCCATAAGATGGCAGGACTACTGCAGAAAACGTGTACAGACAGAAGACAGTGGGAGATGTGTGGCGACAGAAGAGAGTGCAAGACGGATTGGATCTAATCTGCTGAAGGCATTACAGCGAAAAGGAAGCCTTTCCAAACAAAACTGTACCTTTATCAACAAAAATAATGCCTTGTCTCCATTAG
>NW_028173500.1:0-1000 GCF_963971535.1 Notolepis coatsorum
AGTCTGTGTGACGACGTGGAGAGCATGTGCTCCAGCCCCCCGCTGCACGACTTCCTGCTCACCGCGGCGGACATACTGGACCTGAGTCTGCCCGTCAAACTGGTGGTGCTGGGGTACGTATCACCGAGACAGAGCCTGTTGCTCTTTCAGTATGTCCGTTTGATGAACGTTACCGTTTATGACACACGGTGGCGCAGTTGCACTGTGGCTGGTGGGAGTGATCCCTCCCTCTCAGCGCTTCTGCCGTTTTGAAGCGTTTTGAAGGCTCCCTGGGCGGCTTCGCTCTGTAGAGCCAGATGGCAGGAACGCGGAAGACCGCTGGCTCTTTCAAAATCAGCGGGGAGCTTTCAGAATGTAGCGGGGGTCTCATTACTGTATCCCCGCGGGTATAACAGCCAAACAGCAGTGCTTACTACCGTTACTAATAACGTTAATAACTACAGAATTAGTCATTCATTTGTAAATATGAATACATATTCTTTTTCACACGGACTCTGTGCATGTTTTAGATGCTGAACGCTGGCGTTGAAAACGTGTAGAAATGTGACCTAAATGCAGATGTCTGCGTTTTTTTTGTCATAAAAAGGGATTTAATATCAAACAAACGGGAATATAAGTGGTTAAGATTTGGAAATAGTTGTACTCGTTTCCATATATCTTGAGGATAGGATGTTAATGGACTTCCTGGAAAGATTTTTTTTTGAAAAAATATTAAAGATCAAGAATTATATGGCCTTAAACTTGATGCAAACATTTCATGCTTACGAATACAACTCTCCTAACTTGTTAGGGCGGCATAAGGGATAGACATAATTAGCATGATGGGTAGTAGTTAGGGGTGTAACGGTACACAAAGACCACGGTACGGTACGGACCTCGGTTTTGAAGTCACGGTTCGGTACGGGGTTTCGGTACAGTGGGGGAAAAGTTTGGCTTTCCATGTTCCACTCAGGGGTGATGTAGTGTGCTGTAACTAATTGTACTTGTAGAGGGCTGTCAA
>NW_028173499.1:0-4000 GCF_963971535.1 Notolepis coatsorum
AGGGGGATAGAGAGAGAGAGAGAGAGAGAGAGAGAGAGAGAGAGAGAGAGAGAGAGAGAGAGAGAGAGAGAGAGAGAGAGAGAGAGAGAGAGAGAGAGAGAGAGAGAGAGAGAGAGAGAGAGAGAGAGAGAGAGAGGGAGGTGGGTGCGTTCAGGTGCATGGATGGATGGGAGAGGAGGGGTTAATGGAGCTGTTCTCGTTTGATTTGGTGTTTTTCTAGTGGCTGACTTGGAAGTAATGTACTTTAATACGTTGGCTTTTTTAAATCAAGTTTAGCCCGACAACGTTTATTTTTTAGTTAAAATTGTAATATATGGCAACACATTTAGTCGTAAAAATTATAATAATCACAATATACTTAGAATGTTTGTTACCTTAAACAAACCATAACCTTAACTACACTGTTACCTTAAACTAACCATAACCTTAACCTAAACTAGACTGTTACCTTAAATTAACCATAACCATAACTTTCTATCTAAATGAATATGAATTTCTATATCTAAATTAATTAAAGTTAAAGTACAAATATTTCGGTTTTTTGTGTCTTTTTTAACTTCAAACGATGTAAACATATATATATATACTGTATATCAAAATGTTCCCGTATTTCTGTCCGCTTTATCGTTTTATGACAGCAATCTATGCGCCAATAATAACGAGTTGAGTTCTAACAAAGTACGTATTACATGCTGAGTAGGCTGATAGAGTATGCGCGTTCATCCGAGGGGGGGTCGGATTCTGGCAGGGAGTCCGAATTCGGCACAACACCTTAGTGCTGTGACAAACTGTCAAAAAGGGCTTTAGTTTTTGAGTTACTGATGTAACTCCCCGACCATGCATGCTATATTTACACATGTGGTATTGCTGGATTCAACACAACCACACCTTTCCGAAAAAAGCCCTCATATGTGTTTCTATGACAATCCATGGCAGAGCTACTACAAAGTAAATGAGAACATTCTGCATAGATATTCATTTTTTACATTTCCGCTTATTTTAAGTATGTGTGTACATAGGTATATATTTCCTACATGCATAAAGATATTCACATCCAGGTTTTTCTATTAGGTTAAGCAACTGTCTGACTGCAAGCATGTCAAATTTGAAAGCTCTTGGAGCTTGTATTATTAATCTACATGAGTTTATATGTCTCAACTCCCATGCGGCCAGGCTATATTTTGGTTATTTTTTCCTTTGGGGGTGTATAACAATATCTATCAATTTAACAAGTTTTGCAGTAAAATATTTGTATACAAGAATCCATTTCATATATGGGAGACCTTAGAGATGAGGAAAAACATTCTTGTGTTTTGTTCTACCTCCGGTAGAGGTATCTCAACATTTTGGGGGCATTGTCACTATAGGCTACCTGTCCATTTCTAATCCAGCGCTCGAGTTTCCTCGTGACCGCTTGTATTTTATCATTGAGCGACAGGATGGTTGTGTTTTCACCTTGTAGTGACAGATTAAGTCCATTCATTTGAGCAAATATGCAAGACAAATAGGCCTATGCTAGCCCTGTTATCCAGTCAGGATCGGAAAGGTGGGCAGCGAGCTGGGACGCATTCTGTCAGAAACAAGCGCGCCTCATCCCCGCAGCTCAAACAGGTGTTGCGCGCGACTTGCATTATGTAGGAAATCCATAGGCTGAATATGATTTATTATCATCATTTTAGGTCTATTATTTTACATTTTAAAAGCATTTCTTTTATCAGTTTAATGTATTTTACACACACACAGACACACACACACACAGACACACACACACACACACACACACACACACACACACACACACACACACACACACACACACACACACACACACACACACACACACACACACACACACACACACACACACATGCACATACACAGTATTAAAATAAGAAAAGTGTTTCAATATTGTTATTGTTTTGGTTGTTTGGTTGTTACCTGTTGGTCTATCTGTATAAGTGCTATTTGTTTTTCTAAGCAGTTTCAATTAGCATTTGATGCGCTGTTAAAAAAAACTAAAATTTTAACTGCAATAAAATGATGATGGATCAATATTTTTCTCATTCTTTTCCTCCTTTTTTTAGAACAGGTTATTGTTTAATTTACACAATGATTTAATGAATCACAATTGAAAATCAACCCTTAGATACCAGTTTTGATCATATACCAGTAACTGCTTTTGTAGATACACTATAATTCAATATTCTAGAAACACATTTGACTTTGTTGGATAGAACAAAATGGTAAATTGGGACTGTTAACCTACAAGACCGTAGACTTCCATTACAACCACTTTTGACCCTAACTGTAAGAGCCAAGGTGCCAAACATCCAGACCATAATAACATCATGCATGTTGTTTTAGAAGTATATTATCTTTGTGCTTACAATAATGAAAAGGTACGGTACACAGTTGGTCAGATAACTTTTTACAAGTATTTCAGAATGTATATGGGGCCGGTCTTAAGAATGTATTAAGTTATAAATACAGGGAGGGAGATATTGTACATATTTCAAAACTAAGGGGGTTGTTTGACAAAAGATATGAGCAGACTTATATACGCATGATACTTTTACTATAGCAGAGCGCGTACCCCGTGTACCACCTGTATATGTTTTGAAAGATCAGGAGGGTGAGACTCTGAAAGGTACTTTTTATGAGGGCGGAGTTACAGAAAGTAGAGGAGGTTATACATAAAAAATATTTGATAGAGAAGATTCTGAGTAATAAAAGATTAAGGGGGAAACTATACAGTTTAGTGAAGTGGAAAGGATGGCCTGACAAGTTTAACTCGTATGTCTTAAAGAGCAGTCTCACAAACGTATGAGCCCATACCTATATATGCTAAAACATTAGGGTTTATAGGTCATTTTTAGTTTATCGCGCGTAGGCACGGTAGTATGGAGGGATTTTATGTAACCCTGCCCTCAATAAGAGGTTATTTAAAGCGAATACCAGCTCTCGTTTCACTATTAACTTATGTAAACCTTTACATCTCACCGGAGAGTGGTTAGTAGGTTTATCCGAGATAACATATCCACACACATCGTATAATGTCAGCCGAGACTCAGCGTTTTTTTAATATACCCTTACATCGGGACCCGATGCAGTGACAAAAAAACGACAGCGACTGGGGATCGGGGGCTATTATAGATCACAAGGAACGGATCGAGACCCACTCCTCCAACTCCACCAACCCCCGCCGGGTGTCGGAGGGAATCAAAGCCATCACTGACTACAAGGGGACAACATCACCCGTAAAAACAGCTCTGTCACATTAACCGAGCAGCTGAACCATTTCTATGCCCGGTTCGACAGAGCAAACAGGGACCAAGTAGTGCAGCCCCCCCCCCCCCCCCCAGCGGCACAGCCCCCGTCCTGAGCCACCATGACGTCAGGTGTTGCCTCCCGAATACCAACCCAAGGAAGGCAGCGGGACCTGATGGAGTGGTGGTGGGCCGCATCCTGAAGGAGTGTGCGGATCAGCTGACGGAGGTTTTTACAGATATATTTAATCTTTCCCTGCTATTATCATATGTCCCAGCATATGCTTCAAAACATCCACAATGATACCAGTACCCAAGCAGTCAGTTGTCACGTGCCTGAATGACTACAGACCCGTGGCACTCACTCACCCCCCTCCCTGCTAAAATGTCTAGAGAGACTGGTCAGGAAACACATCACATCCATCATCCCGGCCTCCTTTGACCAATACCAGTTTGCTTATAGGCAGAACAGATCAACTGAAGATGCTATAGCCAGTGTGCTTCATACCGCCCTAGAACACCTAGAGAAGAAAAACACCTACGTAAGAATGCTCTTTGTCGACTATAGCTCTGCCTTCAACACTATACTCCCCGGTAAACTCCAAACCCTGGGTCTGTGTAATATACTGTGTAAAACTGGGTGCTGGACTTCCTCACAAACCGCACACAAGCCGTCAGGCTGGGCAACTACACCTCGTCCACCCTGTCTCTCAGCACCGGCGCCCCGCAGGGTT